>NW_016157105.1:243263-255425 GCF_001687245.7 Rhagoletis zephyria
AAAAAAGGTTTTTTCTTAACAGCGGTCGTCCCTCGGCAGGCAATGGCAAACCTCCGAGTGTATTTCTGCCATGAAAAACAGCTTCTCATAAAAATACAATCGCCGTTCGGAGTCGGCGTAAAACTGTAGGTCCCTCCGCTCTGTGTGGCAACATCAAGGCGTACGCCACAAGTCGGAGGAGAAGCTCGGCCAAACACTAACATATGTGTAAGCGCCAATCTATTATTATTATTATAACCACATTTATTTAAAACAACAAACAAAAAGTAAATTTTGCGTTAAAATTTAAAAAAGACCCATTATACGGCTCGCAGACGTAGATTATTCTTTTGGGGTTAACCCTTTCAGTACAAAAATTCAACCACTTTTAAATATGTATACCGGCTAATTTTGGATCGTTCATTAAAAATCACATACGAAAATGTGTAAAGCTTTGAGGTTTGCGTTTTACACACAACTTGACTCCATCGCCACCCAGCGAATTTTCTAGTAACCTATAATCGGACGATATATGCAAGGTATATTCTCGGAAAATTTTACTGAAATCTATTCAGTAATTTTTGAGTTAAGTCCGAACAACGAAAACGGCTATTATTTTATATATGGGTTACTCCATACAATATTTAGCCCTTAATAAATTTTTTGGGGTGAAATATATATTTTCACATCCTTTATCGAAAAAAAGAAAACACCTATTTTTTATTTCGTCATGATATTCGAAAGTCTCGAAAATAAATTCCCGGAGAAAATCAGTTAAGGTATCAAAATGTGCGTGATTCCCTCGGCTTTCCATGAGAGTGTGAGATAGATTAAAATAAAAATTGCATTAAAAAATCGCGTTTTTTTAATTTTTAATTTTTTTTATTAACTTCATCATGTTTGATTTTTACTCTTTTCAACCTGAATGGTTGTCAAATTTCATGGAGTAAGCTGTGAAAATTTGAGAATGGAAACACAAAACTGTAGAAGTTTCATACCTGCGCACTTAAAGTTTGTACTAAAGTTTATGTACGCTGGTATGAAAAGACTCGTAACTGATTTTCTCCGATAAATAGTTTATTAACTGCAAACAATTGAAAAAAGATACTTCTCCGTGAGTTAAAAATTGCGGGATCTTTTTTCGCGATTTTTTGGAATATCATGACGAAATAAAATAATAGGTGTCTTCTTTTTTTCGATAAAGAATGTAAAAAATATATTTCACCAAAAAAAAATATTGAGGTGTAAATATTGTATGGAATGCCCCATATGTACTTTGTTGTAAAACAGGTATTGAAAAATCGACATTTGTTGTGAAAAAACCATGCCTATACCGTTCTCAGTGTAAAATATAGAAATGTGTACATTTTCGCATTTATATATAGAGATAAGGCTATAAACTAACAAAAATGTGGTAGTTTTTTAAAATATGTGATAGTTGTGGTAGAAGTGAAAAATTACCCAAAATGTGGTAGATCTACCACAATTGTGGTAAAGTGGCAACACTGTCTATTATAGCTGGTGCTCTTCGTATTGCTGAGTCGTATAGCTACATGTTCAGTGTTGCCGTTTTGATCCATATGGATCAAAATGATACGTTTTTCATAGAATTTTTAAAAGATACTTTTATTTTTAGCTTAGTATAAATTGTGATACATTTTAATTCACAAGCTGAGGGTAACTCTTCCCATCTTAAGACTTATGATGTTGTGGCCACACATTAAGCTTGTTTTCCTTCATTGAACATACCACATACGTTGTTAGGTACAGACAACTAGCCTGTTCCCGTACTCCAGGATTTAGTCCGAAATAGTCCGAAGTCGTTTTCTTTCACACATTTATCTATATTTTGAGAACAATTTCTCACTAAATCATGGAGTGCGGGAACAGACTAATATTGGCGTTACTTTTCCTTTTTGATTTTGAAGCTGTCGGATGTTGTACTGGGCTAAAGGCAGTGTCACACAGTTAGAAATTTGAGTTCAGCTCAATAAAAGAATTTCCAAACAACACTACTCTGTGACTTCCAAATTGTACAAATCTGTACCATAGGACCAAACGTGTAACACTGCCTTAAGAATTTCATCGGCAGTATCTAATCCAGTAAGTATTGTGAAAATTACTTTTATGTATGTACAGTGTTTAACACCAATTTGATATGTAATTTTAGTTAAGTATGCAAATGGATTCTACTGTTACCGAGTCTAAAAGCTTTATTTTCACTCTGTACTTTATATAAAAACCAAAAAATATTAATAAAACCTGTCAACGATCTCAATTAAAAAATTTAACTACCATTTTAATTGAGGAATTAGAAGTTTTATTGAAGATTGATACTTATAATGATAATAATAATCCCAACGGTTTTTACCCTACATTCCCGCCCATCCGCCAGAGCGGCGCAGTCCGCATGACGTACGGAACCGGTATTTTCAATTTTTGCGCCGAGTCACGGTAGGCAGGAGTTTGTTAAGTGTCAAGGTTCATAGAATAGAAGGTTACGACATGGTGCTGTCAAAAATTTGTTTTCCTTCAATGACGTAGTTGCGAAGTGAATTCTGATTGGCTAAAATATTTTACGAAGAAGGAGAGTACACAAAACACAGAAAATATAGCTACTGTACAGCTAGGGCTGCCAGACGTCCCGGTTTTCCCGGACATGTTCCGGTTTTAGACTATTTGTCCCGGTGCCCCGGTCCAACCTTAAAATGTCCCGGGGCTCGTTTAAGTGTCCCGGTTTTCGATTTGATTGCATAAAAATTACTACACTGAGAGAAAAAACGCGTTGTAATATCAAGAAAAATTTTATGAATTTATTGGGGAAAATAACGCACAGTAAACATGAATATTTTTTATTTGATTATCGTTTTAAAACGGTCGTATTTAAAAACAATACTTTCATACCACGCACACGTGGTGTTGAATCAAACTGAACATTTGAATGCACATTTACATGTCTGGCTGTAGCTGAGTGCACGAAGATGCTTGCCACAATTTGCTATTTTCCAGAGCGTCAGGGTTGAAACCCCATTACAGGCAGCATGGAATTTAAATATTTTTTTTTTTTAACTCAATTATGAAAAAGCATCCGTTAAGTGCAAAGCGCTTCATTTTAATATTGGAGTATTTGAATTGAATATTTCGATACTAAATACTAAAATTTGAATACTTAAATTTATTACGAGTTGGGTTGGTGCTCTTTCATATGCGATTTCTTTTTAAATTTAGCACGTTTTGCACAAGCAATAGTTGATGATTAATATAAGTATGTACCTAAATACGTGAAAATGACATGCACAGAGTTTTACAATTATATTAAGCAAAAGCCAGAAGTTTTGAAACAAGTTCACAGCAACGAAACAAATGACTGATATTTTAATGTTACCTTGTATTTAATTTTTTTTCTTTCGCGAAACCTAGATTACTTATAAGTACCGTGCCGTACAAAATTATTAGCTCGGAGACTATTTCATCTGATCACAATTTCTAATCAGATCTTATAGAAAAATTCTGGAAATGTAGCTTTTGAGCCAATTAGTAAAGTGCAAGTCTGAAGTTGCCAGAAAATTTCGTTGATTTTTTGCAATTATTTATTTTTTGCTGATAGTGTCTTCCACACATACAAAAAAAAGGTCAAACATAGTTTGTATGGAAGAAACTCTCAGTAAAAGCAATACCAAAAATCAACTAAAATTTAATGGGTTGCAAAACTTCATTTTAAAATTTTGTATAAAAAGTCTGATTAGAATGTTGCAAATTTGTATGCAAATTTATTGAATTTTCCCGAGTTTAGCATAAAGTTTAACAATTCTATTTTTATGTTTTTTTCATATATTTAGTATAAACTGTATTTTTATAAGGAATAATAAAGGTAAAAAATAAATAAAAAAATAAAAAAAGAACTAAAATTACCGGAAAAGGTATCCTATATGTTAATACAGGCAATAAGCTACCTACGTACTAAATCGAAACATAAATACAATTTTTGCGAATAAAAGTATTATATGTATATGCTAACCTAGGCAAAAAACTACGCACAAACCAAATTTCAAGCAAATCGAACCATAAATAAGATTTTTTCGAATAGATCGGTCACTGGTCCACTTCCCGGAAAAAAGTATTCTATATGTTAACCCATTAAGGACAGAACGCTTAAAGTCATGTAAAATGTTGATATTTGGAGCTCCTAAGTGAAAATCCAAAAGAAAAAATTAAAATGTTCACAGGGAGCGTGTAATGATCCTGTGACGTATACGTCACGTTGGTCCTCATATCGATTACTTTCTACAAACGTGAAACGAACATTTTGTTGTGGAGTATTAACGACTTTTTCACTTGTATTTGTATTTCAGGTTTTATAAGCTATTTTTATTTATTAAATAATAAAAGGAACTTGACTTAAATAAAAAAGGAACATTCATATTTCAAAATAAAGTAAAGAAGAGTAAAAAAAGATTAGTTAGCGTTTATAAAAAGATAGCGTTTGAAACATTTAGTACACAGGCCCCCATTGTATTTTCCACACATCGTTATGCACACTTTATTGCAATTATGACCTTCGCATCGTCGACGTTTATTACCAGGAACTACCTCCACAGAGTGATCGATGCCATCGTATGTTTGGGTCGTGCATTCAGCTTCACTTTTCGGTCTTCGAAAACCTTCAGGTGGCTTTCTAACGCCAAGAGTACCACAATAGTGTCTGGATATTTCTCGACGAAAATCAATTTGGGTCATACCTGGACCGCTTTTCCTCCGATGCATAATCCAAGCACTTTGAACTGAAACGTCTATAAGCCACGTAAATATAGACCACCACCATTTTTTCCCTTAGGGGCAAATCTGTAAGCATTTACGTTCTGATCCATTCGATCTGTACCTCCCATTGAAGCTTTATAAATGGCTACTGAGCATGGACGGGGGACGTCGATTTTTCGGCGTTGTTCTCGTGAATATCGAACCACTTTGGACACAGGATTTTTTCTGTAAATAATTGAAGCTACAGTAACAACAGAGTTGTCACTCCATTTGGTTATGTATATTTCTGCACCTTCCAGTTTTATGCGCTCTATGTGCCCACGTTGTTTCTTTTTGAGAGCCTTTTTATCAGGCAAAGGGCAAGACCTAGAAATCATAAATTCTCGCCTTGTTCCAGTGCCACGGTAGCCTCGCTCTTTCAAACTGAGCAAACCACAAACTGAAGTGAATAAGTTATCAAAATATATGCAATAGGGTAATTAGGGTTTTTTCTTCATCTAGATCATCAAGCATGGGTTCTTTCCGCACAGGCAGGGTACATTTTTGGATACTCTTCTGGTATACGTGAATTAATGCCTTGGTACATATCAAAATTTACAAGGTATCCTCGTGGCGTATTGAGGCACCACATTTTGTATCCAAAACGCAACGGTTTCCCCCTAATAACTATGTCCACCGTAATATTCCACCACAGACTCATCGTAAGATAGATCTTGTTCAGGAATAAAATGTGTGAGTCACACCTTTTTCACTGCATCAGTAATTAGATGGATTTTCCAAATTTTGTCCTCCCGATCTTCCAAGCTGTTATCTTTGAAGTGCATATAACGAAAAATGATTTCAAACCTATTACGTCGCATGCTTTCGCTAACCATGGAGCACATCTGAATCCTTCGCACCAGTAGTCTCCTTTTCTTGGCCGAGATGTTTACCCAGTGACAATCATAATACCAATAAACACCTTCATCTCATTTATGGTAATGTTGGGATTTTGACCTTCTACTTGAACCGAGTAACCATTGGATTCATCACACAACATCTGTAGGACCTCATGAACCTCGGAAAAATCTGTGTAACTTGGCTCAGGGAAAAAGGTTTTGATTTACCAGCGCTGCTATAAACCCAAGTTAACTGTGGTGCCCGCACTTTTTGTTTTTCGGCCGAGGACCGTTTCGTCTCGAAGTATTTTGTCTCTTTCTGTTGCTACTACGTACTGAAATCTTATCAGGCGTTTTGTTAGATGTACGCATAGTTTATTCTTCCTCCAGAATTTCTGGTTGTCGTTGAATTAATGAAGATGGAGATTCTGTCAATAAATTTGTTCCAATGTTTTGTAAGGAATTTTGAAGAACATCTTCAATTAAATTGGCAGTATGGTCGTCCGTGTTGTTCAGTGCATCATCTACAGGTATGCCATCGTCGTTGGTATTACCCACTTATTCACATGGCGCTTGCAACTGCTTCTTGCTTAAATTTTCGATGGTGTCGCCGCAGTCTTCTTCACCTGAATCTTCATCGAATACCAATAAATATATGTACTACCACGGTATTGGGACCAACGTAACGTTTACGTCACAGCAATAAAAAACTTAATCAGATACTATTAAACCCAATAACTTGTAAGTCTTTATTTCGCACTATCTGTCTACACTTATTTTTTAGTAATACTACATACATTATTTTTTTTTAGTTGCACGCAAGTAAAAAATATATATATATTTACTTTTTGTCCTTTGTCCTTCCCGACATTTTTCTTGTTTTAAATTTACACACAAAACCAAACTAACGCCAAAGCGTCTATTCACAAGCAAAACTTGACTGCAACTGACGCGATCATGATCGTAACGCGAGATGAGATTGTGTTGAATTTTAAATTAAATTTGCATTAGCCAATGTTTTTGTACGGCCAATGAAAAAGGGCTAAGCTGTCGTAACGTCTACATCACATTGGTCCTGAATGGGTTAACCTAGACAAAAAGCTACTCACATACCAAATTTCAAGCAAATCGAACCATAAATAAGATTTTTTCGAATAGATCGGTCACTAGTCCACTTCCCGGAAAAAAGTACCCCATAGTACGACCAATGTAATAAGCTACCTACGTACAAAATTTCTAGCAAATCGAGCAGTCAGTTTCGACAACAACGTGACACGAGAATTATATATAATAGATATATGGTTACGGTGACCATAAATATGGATTCAAAATGAAGGACAACTTTTCAAAAANCATAGTACGACCAATGTAATAAGCTACCTACGTACAAAATTTCAAGCAAATCGAGCAGTCAGTTTCGACAACAACGTGACACGAGAATTATATATAATAGATATATGGTTACGGTGACCATAAATATGGATTCAAAATGAAGGACAACTTTTCAAAAATATGTCTGCATATATTTACGTAGTATAAAAATATCAAAAGAGTATTTATGATTCTAAATTCTTAATACATTTTAAACTTTAAAAATGAATCACGTTTTCTTCATTGATAATAATCTATTTTTACATGAATATTTATAAAAGTATAGTAAAACATATTATAATTACAATAGCTTACACGAAAAGTGAAAATCTTTAAAAGATTATTTTATATGCAAATTTAGAGTCGTTCAAAACGAAAACAATACCCTTCTTTTTTGTTTTTTTTTGGTACTTTTCGCAGTTATTTGTCAAAAATCGACGTAATGAATCGACGTAAAGGACGAGTTACAAAATGTACTTTACAAAAATATATAATTTATGCAGATCGCGCTCCATAGCATCTACATTTCTAATCCGATTTTCATTATCTTTGTCTCAAAGTTTACTGTAATGATATATCTTCTTTATCGAATTTTTTAAATAATGAAAAAACATAATCAAATGAAACTGCGTATTTGATTGAAAATCTCACTTTTTTCGCCTGTTGCACTAATAATTTTCCTTGAAGTCGCCACAAGTTATATTTTTTGGTAAGAGGCACATCAATACCCTTCGAGCTGTAAGTCGCTTACGTTAATTTGCAGATTTTTTCATGAGATATTGAAGAAAAGCTACGAAAAGTAACAAAAAACACTTTTTTTTTTAAATCCATCCATAATTTTAAATAATTTTAAAATAACGAATAAAATGCGGGACAAATGTAGGACACTTGGAAAAAATCAGTACATTTTCAGGTTTTTCAGATTTGAAAAACTTCGCAGGACCGACCTTTGAAAAACAGTACGGTCCTGCAAAAAACAGAACGGATGGTCACCGTATATATGGTTGATATATAATACATGAGTAAAAAACGCAGCCTACTACAGGTCATCAGATGACCTTAATGTAGCTCACGTAAGTTTTTAAACTATTTCTCTTGGAACAACAAACTTTTTTTTCAAATTTAAATTTAGGTTTGAATTCTGAAGGATGTCGCAAAATGATTTTACAAGCTTTTATTTAACTTCACTGTATGTATCTTTGTATGTGTGTATGTCCTGGAATTTTGCAATAAATATTTAACTAACTTCCCGATGAGCTAGACTTCACACTTAGCTCAGAACCCGATGGCAATGCAAAACGAAAGACTAATTAATCCGCTAGGTGGCGCAGGAGTCGAGATATTTGTAAAACTGATATTTATAGTCCGATGGCATTCATAATTGGAAAGTATATTACTTGCATGGAAAGAAATAACTCCACAAAAACATTTTGCCGCTAGGTGGTGCAGGGGTCGAGATATTTGTAAACGGCAATTATGTATATTCTGATTTGGTTCATATTTAGAATGAATATTACTTATATAAAAAGAAATAACTCCAAAAAAATGTTTGCCGAGAGGTGGCGCAGGGGTCGAGATTGTATGTGTATTACCTAGTTAACACGTTGACTGCCAACTACGAGATAACTCGTAGTATGATTTCCCTTCCAGGAAGCCAACTACGAGTTATCTCGTACTACCTAAAACTACCACTTTTTGTGTAGCTACGAGTAAAACCGTATTATAATAGTGTTAGTATCGATAAATGGCTTCTGGGAAAAGAAAAAAATTTTGGGTTTGGCTTCCGTGAGCTTTTTTTTTAATAAAAAAAAAAAAAAAATTATGGAAAAATTCATTCAATATAATGCAAAAATTCATTCAATATAATGGAAAAATTAACTCAAATACAAGAAATAAAGTAATATATTATTGTTTGTGGAAGTTTTTAAAACAATTTTCCACACAAAGGGCTGGCTTCTCTGGACAGGCTGGACAGAAGTAACGCGTTTCTCGGCATTTTTTTTCTTGGGTACATACACGACATGGCTTTGCCGGAGCTCTTTAGATCTATTTTTTTTAAAAACTGGTTGAAAATCTCCAATCAACGCCAAGACGAATTCTTCTCTGAACTTTATCAGTTTTATTTTAGATGAAGTTACTTTTTGGTAAATTCTGTGAGCATTTTGTATATATATCTCTATAATATGAAGTGAAACCTTTTTGTGCCATCTAATAGTCTTTCTTAGAGATGAGTAGTACGAAATCATTTGATCTGATCGGTCAATGCCAGACATTCCATTATTGTAATCTCGAATTATATTCGGTTTCATAGAAATTCTTCCATTGCGATTGGGCACCTCTACCATTTCAATAGCGTGCATGTTTGAAATGGAAAGGACTTCTCGTTTGTCTTTCCATTTGCATACAGTAACAGGACCTTTTGTCTGCCAAAAACACTCTCCTCTTTTTAGTTTACGATTTACCACATCTTTGGGGTTTCCTTTTCTGTTACTTCGTAGGGTTCCACACACATAAGTTTTTCGTGTATATAACAGTTTTGTAAGACTAACTGAATTATAAAAATTATCCATGTAAAGCGCGTAGCCTTTATCGAGATAGTCCTCAAGTAAATGTAAAACAACGTCAGCAGTGTGACCTACATTATGGGTAGTTTCCTCAGATTTTCCGCTGTAAATTTTTATTTTTATTACAAGACCGTCGGACTCACATAGTTCATATAGTTTGACACCATATTTGTGTTTTTTATTTTTTATGTATTGGCGGAAAAGCAATCTTCCCCGCCATAGCATCATGGCTTCGTCAATACAAATATTTTTACTTGGTACATAGTTTTCACGCATAACATCGTTGAAATGATTTAAGATTGGTCTCACTTGTATAATCTGTCGGTAGATGGTTGTGAGTTATCAACCAAATGAAAATAACGAAGTATCAACTGGAATCGATTGCGGCTCATATGTGTGCGCCAAAAGTTTACATTATATAGCTTGTTTGTGTTCCAGTAATGTTCTATTGTTGGAAAAGTACAAGGTCCCATTTGCAATAAAAGTGCAATAAAAACTTTCATCTCTGTAGCACTTACGTCTTGCCAATTTGATATCCTTTTAGATTTTTTTATAGCATTTTGATTCCCATTTTCCAATGTTGCAATTTCTTGCGCAGCATATAAATTAGTTTGTTCTACCAGTAATGCAAGAAACTCATCTGAAAAAAATAAATCCACCAGCGTTTGTACTGTAAAATTTGATGTATCTAATTTCACACCAACATTTTCTTCGAAAAGAAATAATTCAGGATTGTGTTGAACTTCTGTCCACAAATCATCATTCTCATTTGACGTTGTTGCTTGAAAATCATCGTCATTATTATCAGATTCGGAGACGTCTTCAGGTTCGGAGATGACTTCATTTTCACTATCACTTGTATTCTCAGAAAGCTCATAAATGTCGTTACTACCATCGCTGAAATCATCTTCTGAATCACTTAGATTTGCGTTGTACTCAATTTCACTTTGATTCAGTGACCTTTTCCTATCCATATTGGGTTCTTGATAATTATAACAGTAATTTTAGAGAATGTTTATAAATCTAAAAAGAAAGAAAATAATAATAAAATTATGATAATTATAATAAATAATAATAACTATAAAACAAAATACTATAGAAAGCAAAAATGATGTTTTTTTTAGGAAAAAAAGGACCTACCTACTACGAGATAATTCGTAGCGAGTTCTTTCCCAGACGCCAACTACGAGATAACTCGTAGGTCCTTTTTCTCCTTTAAAAAACATCATTTTTGATTTTTGATGATACCAATGATCTAGAAATAGAGTTTTTAGTAATATAATGTGAAAAAATCAAAATGTCATTTTTGGCCGGTTTTCTGAAAATGGCCTTGGCAGTCAACGTGTTAAATTAAAATCTATTGAAACTCAAAATCATGCCTAGTGACTTCAATAAGACAGGATGCTTACCTAAAGAATTGGAAATATTTAAAGGAGGTAACATAATCCAATATTGATGTATCCAAAGAACTCATAAATGGCGCAATAGAATTCAGCGCTGAGATTATCAGCCCAAATTTTAGACGAGATCAAATGTATGCGGAAGATATACCATCAATACATGTAAAATTTGGAAATGAAGGCACACATGTAAAACAGCCAAATTCAATACAGATTCCGGCAAAGTTAAGTTACGGAGCCACTGAAAGGAGAAAGCTGCCAGTAATAATAGTGAACTATATAGTTAAGCTTGAACTTGTATCGTTAAGTATTTTCGTAGTAGTCTGTAAGAAATCATGTATTTCTAGATTTACTAGATATGAATAAATGAATAAATAAATGAATAGATGAATAAACACTATCATGGGCATCAACAGTTCATAAGATGCAATAAAGTACTGTAGGCTACGCTATTAGCATCAAAGGTATTTCCAAATGGGCAAGCCTTTTTACGCTCTTAGTAGAATTAGATCGCTAGAACGACTTCGAATAGAGGAATTGGTTAGCTCGAAACTGACTGGAAAGAAGCCATGCCATAACGATGGATTGAAAGAATTAGGTAGAATGAGAAATATAATAAGAAATAAAATTATAGTTTACAAAAACTAAAAATACGCTTTTGTTGCAACAAGAACTAAAAAGTATAAAATGACTTATAGATATAGCGATTAAGAAGAATAAGAAGTTTCCTAACTTGGTTTAATTTTACTTGTTAAACTAGGTTAAAATAGTCATAGTCAATATAAAGTCGACTGCAAAGTTAGTTGCAGCTTTTTTGACAGATATCCCACTGAAAAGTATGTCAAAAAGCTGCAACTAACTTTACAGTCGAATTTATTTTCACTATGACTACGGGCTAATCACTTTAATCATATTTTAACCAAATTTAAGGAATAAAATTAAGTCAAGTTAGGGAACTTCCTATTCTTATTAATCGCTATACCTATAAATTAGTTTATACTTATTTAGTTCGTTTTGCAACAAAAGCGTGTTTTTAGTTTTTTTATACCCGAGTGCACTTGTGCACAAGGGTATTATAACTTTGTTGACATAACGGTTGTTTGTAACAGGCAAAACGAATCGAGATAGATATAGACAAATGTATACATAAATGATCAGGATGAAAAGAGAAATCGATTAAGCGGTGACTGTCTGTCCGTCCGTCCGTCCGTC
>NW_016157105.1:256243-263663 GCF_001687245.7 Rhagoletis zephyria
AAAATCGGACAATAACCACGCCCACATCCCATATAACGGTAATTTCGAGAAATACAAAATCTTCGATAAATCAGTAAATATTGAAGCTAATTTATTCAAAATTGATGCTTGCAACAATTCGTTACCAAGAAATACGTTTAGGATACAATTTTGAAAAATGGGCGTGGCACCGCCCACTTATGATCACATATATGTATCTCGGTAACCGTTCTACCAATTTGTACCAAACTCGGTGTGGTTATTGTACTTGCCACATAGAAGCAAAACGTTGAAACTTATTGAAATCGAACTAAAATTACGGCCGCTTTTCATATAACAGTAAATTTCAGATATGCTTGAAACTTCAATATTTCGAAATTTAAGGACGCTAATTTACTCAAAATGGATACACCTCGGTTTACCATGTAGCGGTAGCTTTCGGAAAGGTGAAACACATATATTTAATACTTGCGCCGGGTATTTAATGTTCGGCTCCGCCCGAACTTATACTTTTTTACTTGTTTAATATAATTTTATTACGTAATTAGTTTAGAAAATATTGACAGTTTTGAGTCAAAAAGGTCACGAAATGGCCTTAATGTAACAGAAGGGTTAAATAATGTATTTAGTTAGAAATGAAGACAAAATACGGATACTCTTCGTTTGACTATATAAAGGAAGAATATGGAAATTATGAGCAAGTAACCGGTCAAGGAAAAAATTGTCATTATTTGTGTGTGAGTCCAAGAAATTGTCACATCTGATATTTCACAGCCTGCTGTCTCACTCTTTTCCCATGAAATAATGGACGGGCATATATTTCTGTTGCAAACATGGGTTTCCTTGTGCTATTTTGTCACAAAAAACTTTAGGAAACCCTAGTAGAAGGCTTAGCAAATTTCTTAAGAACTGCGCACTGCCTAACGAAATTTTACACAAGAAAATTTCTTCGCCAATTTTTGAGCATTTTTTACATGCAGGCGCCTGAAAAGCAATTTTTCTCTGCAGGTGCAACAAAAAAGTTTGGTTTCTGATTTTGCGAAAGAATTAAATAGAAAATAAATAATATAAAAAAAACTTTTTAATATACAACGCTTTTATAAATGGACTAAAAAGTAGAAAATAATATTTCTCAGTCCCATAGAATTTGTTTTGATAACTTTTGATTTTGAAATTTTAGCAAAAGTCATTATAAACAATCTATGAAATTGAAAATGAAAAGCGTGGGGCGCATGTAATACACTTGAATTGATATGAAAAGTAATATATGAATGTATGTATGTGGGTATATGAATAACGACCGCTTAAAATCGATTTCAAAGTTCTACTTTCGCTGTAGAAATTTTAGGTCTACGTTATGTAGTTTGACTATTGTCAATTAAATCGAATGCTTTGTATTGCATGCGCTCCACGTTTTTCATTTTCAATTTCATAGATTGTTTATAATGACTTTTGCTAAAATTTCAAAATCAAAAGTTATCAAAACAAATTCTATGGGACTGAGAAGTATTATTTTCTACTTTTTAGTCCATTTATAAAAGCGTTGTATATTAAAAAGTTTTTTTTATATTATTTATTTTCTACTTTTTAGTCCTGTCTGAATAAAATTTTGCAATAGATATTAAAATAATTCAACGATATTAATAGAAAGGTGCACACACATGCATTTACATATGTATGTACATACAAACGAGCACCAATTAATTTTATTTAAAGAAATGGCGTGTCGTCTATTTCCGCTGTAGCAAACGTAGTACATAGGGCGACATCTAGATGTCATCTACCTCGCCCTATTCACTACAGATGTCGCCCTATGCACTATGCTTTTTTATAGGAACTTTTCAAAGCAAAGGTTTTATGGTGTCGGACACACAACATTGAAAGTTTCTGGATCCACAACATTGAAAGTTTCTGGACACACAACATTGCAAGTTGATAAAAGTGTTGTAAAAAATAGAAAGCTATTCAGCGAGCTCACATTAATTACCATGTTTTGGCTAATTTACTGCAATAAAATCCTTTTGGATTCAGATTTATTTTGATATGATTTTGAGTGATGAAATAAGCCACGCGAGCTAAATAAAGTAATGCGAACAGCGAGTATATTAAGAGAAAACAAGTCTTTATTCAATGACATCAGTTTAAGACTAAAAACTGTACATCAAAATGAAAAGCTTATTACCTAATTCATATTACATCAGACGATTTTACTGTTTGGAAGCATCACGCCACCTAACAGCATAGTTCCACTGGCATCACACCACCCAACAATAGTTTATAGGTAAATTATAATTTGTTGTTAGCTGAACTGTTTAAATTATTTCCCCAACATACATATGTACATATATACATATGTACATACATACATATGTATGTTGTTTCACAATTAGCATAGATTATACATTGCTTTACTTTAACATTAACCTTATTATTGTCCCCATTATTAACATAGCTGTTGGTACATAGTTAAATATATATGTATGCATATTTGTGTACATCTTATAAATCTTATAAATATGAAAGTTTGTATGTTTGGATGTTTGGGAAATCATCACGACTAAACGGATTTGCATGAAATTTTGTACACAGATAGCTTATGGGCCAGATTGGTTAATAGGCTATTTTTTTAAGAGTTGCCACCTGTTAAAAAAGTTTCATTAAATTAATACGCGGAAACGACTGAATGGATTTGCATGAAAATTTGCACATAGATAGCTTATGACCTAGATTGGAAAATAGGCTACTTTTCTTAAGAGTTGCCACCTGTTAAAAAAGTTTCATTAAATTAATACGCGGAAACGACTGAATGGATTTGCATGAAATTTTGCAAGCAGATAGCTTATGACCTGCAGTGGAAAATAGGCAAATTTTTTAGAAGAGTTGCCACCTGTTAAAAAAGTTTAATTAAATTAATACGCGGAAACGACTAAACGGATTTGCATGAAATTTAGCACACAGATAGCGTATGACCTATGTTGGAAAACAGGCTACTATTTTAAGAGTTATCACGTATTAGGAAAGTTTAATTAAATTAATACGTGGAAATGACTGAACTGATTTGCATGAAAGTTTGCACACAGATAGCTTATGACCTAGACTGGAAAATCGGCTACTTTTTTAAGAATTTCCGCCTGTTGGAAAATGAAATTTTGCTCAAAGATGGTTTATGGATTAAATTTGGTACAAATAGGAATTTTCACATTACATACATATCTCTGGAAGTATTTGTGGGAGAGAACTGAAACTTGGTATAGTGATATGTGTGTGAAATCAATGCGTATGAGCTAGGTTGAAAAATAGGCTATTTTTTAAGAGTTACCACCTGCTAAAAAAGTTTAATTAAATTAATACGCGTAAAAATCTGAACGGATTTGCATCAAATTTTGCTTATGACCTACAGTGGAAAATTGGCTAATTTTTTGGAAGAGTTGCCACCTGTTAAAAAAGTTTTAATTAAATTAATACGCGGAAACGACTGAACAGATTTGCATGACATTTCGCACAGAGATAGCTTATGACCTATGTTGGAAAACAGGCTACTATTTTAAGAGTTATCACGTATTAGGAAAGTTTAATTAAATTAATACGTGGAAATGACTGAACTGATTTGCATGAAAGTTTGCACACAGATAGCTTATGACCTAGACTGGAAAATCGGCTACTTTTTTAAGAATTTCCGCCTGTTTGAAAATGAAATTTTGCTCAAAGATGGTTTATGGATGAAATTTGGTCAAATTGGAATTTTCACATTACATACATATCTCTGGAAGTATTTGTGGGAGAGAATTGAAACTTGGTATAGTGATATGTGTGTGAAATCAATGTTGGCATTAATCGATTGATGTTTTAATTAGTTAGTTAATTCGATTAAATAAAATCTGATTACAGTTAATCATGATTAATTTTAATTCGACTAAACAGTTAATCGTAACCGCGATTAAAAAATTAATTTTTAACCATTAACTCTTAATTTGATCAAGTAGGTAAGTTATGCTGGAAATTCCCTGTGCACACAAAGCAAGTTAATCCGGTATGGCTAAGTCGGGTTTCCTCATCAATCTAAGCAATTTGGTGTCATTTTCATTAAGATATATACCAACAAACGTTTTATAAACTAGGTTTGTAAAAGTTCCCAGTTTATGTATTACTAATAACAATAATTATTATTTTTTTATGTTACGTGCTTTTTATAAGCGTAAAACAAAAATTAATTACTATAACTGGTGTTTGGTTTCAAACTCGGACAACTAGACAAATTAATCAGATTTTATTTTTAATTGAATTAACGATTAATGTTTTAAATTAATTAAACGTAATCGCAGCCAGCGATTAACGATTAAAATAAAGTTATCATTAATCGTACAGTTGATTACGACTAATTAATTTTAATCGTCAAACGCGATTAACATTTTAATCGTTAATTTTTAATCGTTAATCAGATTAACAGTTTGCCAACACTGTGTGAAATCATGTTCATATTCACGGAGAAAAATGGACGTTTTTGGAAAAGAGGCGTAGCATCTCCCATACTGACTGAAAGTTTCATATTGCATATCTCTTCAAATGTTTGGGGAAAAGCACTCAAGCTTGGTATGGAAATACATATGTATGCATGTATGTATGTGAAACTAATACCATACTCATGGAGAAAAATGGGAGTTATTGGAAAAGGTGGTGTGGCAACTCCCTTGCAAATTGATTTTTCTATGCTGCATATCTCTGGAGGTGTTTATTGCAGAGGACTGGAACTTGGCACCGAGATGTGTATACAAAATTAATTCCATACTCATAGAGAAGAATTTGCGTTATTTGGAGAGGGGACATGGTTCCTGTCGTACAAATTTACTGTCTTTATACTGCTTATCTCTAGAGGTGTTCATGGTAGAGTACTGGGACTTGGTACTGGGGTATGTAAAATCTATTCTAAATTCATGGAAGAAGATTATAAGAAGGGTTATAAGAAAAAGGGGCGTGGCACTTCCTACACAAATTGACTTTTTCTTGCCACATATCCCTGGAAGTGTTTGTGGAAGAACACTGGAACTTGGTATGGAATTGTGTATGCAAAATGTATCAATTGCTCACGATGTAGGGAGACAATCATTCTTGTCAATTGCTCATGGAAAAAATGTGAGTTATTAAAATAGGAGGCATGTCGCCTCCCATACATACTAAAAGCTTCTAAATACATATCTCTGGAAGGATAGAAAATCTCTCGAAGTATTTTAAATTTGTTATGGAGATTTATTTTATAAGTGCCGTACTGACAGAATAAATTTCATTAAATGGGAAAGGGAGAGCCGGGTTCGGCCTTATGATCTAAAGCTCTCTTGAGGAATTTGCTACAGTAATGAGAAGTGGTATTTTATCAAGGCCAGGTTACCAAATTTGAGTTGGAAATATTAGTACCCGCCGTGGCACCTCCAAGAAGGTTACACGTTCACGCGTCGTATACCTGGAACCATTTTAAGGTAAACTTAGAGGGATTGATATCATTTCTATGCCTAGCGCGCAGACGAGATTTTATAATTTCAGTAGTTTTAAACGGCCTAAATACCTTAACTCGCTTAAAAAATAACGAGCTATAACGAAATGGGCACAGAAATAAAATTTAACATCATTAAATTATTTTTCCTATTTGTATAAAAGCGCGGGGTAAAACCCGCGGGTATAAGCTAGTAGGTACATATACATAACTCTCCTCGGGCTGCTTTAAGAATTCCCCTGAATTCTGTTATTATTTATTAATGTAATTTTATTTTTTTTTAACACTAATTACATTCTAATTGATTTTTGATTTTATGTATTCAATGTATTTCTTATATATGTAGATAGATGTAAAAACCAAATATACATATCTCCATAAGTATTTCTTTTTTTTTTAATAACAATATTTGTAGTGTTCGAACATATTCTTATATATTAAATAAATTATTATTTTTTTATTACTTTATGTTAATTTATATTTATGATATATCCAATATATATCAATCAATCAATTATTTATGAAGTTTTCTCTGTTTTGCTAATATCACCTGCTAATGCTATAATACTTATGTTGTCATCGTCATTATTAATATCGCTATTTTCATTATCATTATTCATTGTTTGGATTAATTTTTGGTGAATTTTCCAAACGGCTTAAAAAATCTGCCACTTTATTTTCTTTTCCGCTAAGGTAGTCTATTTCGTAATTAAATTCTTGAAGTTTTAGTAACCATCTTTGGTGACGAGGTGGTCTTTACCCTTATACTTTGAATTTAAATACTTGATCGGACAATTTTCTGTTACGATTCTAAACTTTTTTCCATAGATGTAAGGCCTAAGATAAGTGACAGCATAAATAATTGCGAGGAACTCTTTATCCGTTGTACTATAATTTTATTCGTGATTATTAAGTGTCCTTGATATGTAGCAGACAGGATGTCCTTGTTGCCACAATACGGCCCCTATTGCATAATCACTAGCATCGGTAGTTATTGTGAATTCTTTGTCATACTCTGGATATTTAAGAATTGGATGGGAAGAAATTAAGGCTTTTAAATTTTCAAAACTTCCAATGTACTCTGGATCATCAATATTTATTTTACAGTCTTTCTTAAGATATTTAATCATAGGATAAGCTATTTTAGAAAAATCCTTAATAAATTTTCGGTAGTATCCAGTTATACCGAGGAATCATTTTAATTGTTTTTCCGTTTTTGGAATCTCTAGCACCTTCTCTTTGATTACATCAATTTTGTAAGGATTTGGTTTAATCCCGCCTGCTGTTAAAATATGCTCTAGAAAAGGAGTCTCTTTCTGCAAAAAACAACATTTATCCGGCTGTATTTTCAAATTGTGTTCCTGAAGTTTTGCGAAAATTTTTTCCAAAGACTTTCTGTGTTCTTCCAAGGAAGTCGAAAAAATAAGAATGTCGTCAAGATAGACCACGCAAATTTTATTAATGCACTCTCTTGATACTTCATTAATCAACCTTTGGAAAGTGGCAGGAGCATTCTTGAGTCCGAAAGGCATTCGTACGTACTCATATAAACCTGCGGGAGTCACAAATGCAGTTTTTTCTACGTCCTTATCTGCCATCAAAATCTGGTGATAACCTTTTGCTAAGTCCAGTGTGCTAAAATATTGGGCTTTATCCAATTTGTCTAAAATTGCATCTATATTAGGCAATTGATATTTATCGTCAACGGTAAGTTGATTAAGCCTTCTATAGTCTACAACAATCCTGTACTTTTGGACACTAGAATTATCCTTCTTTTTAGGCACTACAATAATTGGTGAGCTATATTTACTTTTACTTTGCCTTATGATTCCCTGCCTTTCCATTTCATTTATTTGTTTTCTAACTTTTTCTTCATGCTTCGGTGGTAGCCTGTATATTCTAGAGTTAATTTGCTGATCTGTTACTGTTTTATTTTCGTGAACAACTGTATTAGTG
>NW_016157105.1:263688-274641 GCF_001687245.7 Rhagoletis zephyria
AGGCTACTATTTTAAGAGTTATCACGTATTAGGAAAGTTTAATTAAATTAATACGTGGAAATGACTGAACTGATTTGCATGAAAGTTTGCACACAGATAGCTTATGACCTAGACTGGAAAATCGGCTACTTTTTTAAGAATTTCCGCCTGTTGGAAAATGAAATTTTGCTCAAAGATGGTTTATGGATTAAATTTGGTACAAATAGGAATTTTCACATTACATACATATCTCTGGAAGTATTTGTGGGAGAGAATTGAAACTTGGTATAGTGATATGTGTGTGAAATCAATGCGTATGAGCTAGGTTGAAAAATAGGCTATTTTTTAAGAGTTACCACCTGCTAGAAAAGTTTAATTAAATTAATACGTGGAAATGACTGAACTGATTTGCATGAAAGTTTGCACACAGATAGCTTATGACCTAGACTGGAAAATCGGCTACTTTTTTAAGAATTTCCGCCTGTTGGAAAATGAAATTTTGCTCAAAGATGGTTTATGGATGAAATTTGGTACAAATAGGAATTTTCACATTACATACATATCTCTGGAAGTATTTGTGGGAGAGAACTGAAACTTGGTATAGTGATATGTGTGTGAAATCAATGCGTATGAGCTAGGTTGAAAAATAGGCTATTTTTTAAGAGTTACCACCTGCTAAAAAAGTTTAATTAAATTAATACGCGTAAAAATCTGAACGGATTTGCATCAAATTTTGCTTATGACCTACAGTGGAAAATTGGCTAATTTTTTGGAAGAGTTGCCACCTGTTAAAAAAGTTTTAATTAAATTAATACGCGGAAACGACTGAACAGATTTGCATGACATTTCGCACAGAGATAGCTTATGACCTATGTTGGAAAATAGGCTACTATTTTAAGAGTTATCACGTATTAGGAAAGTTTAATTAAATTAATACGTGGAAATGACTGAACTGATTTGCATGAAAGTTTGCACACAGATAGCTTATGACCTAGACTGGAAAATCGGCTACTTTTTTAAGAATTTCCACCTGTTTGAAAATGAAATTTTGCTCAAAGATGGTTTATGGATGAAATTTGGTACAAATTGGAATTTTCACATTACATACATATCTCTGGAAGTATTTGTGGGAGAGAATTGAAACTTGGTATAGTGATATGTGTGTGAAATCAATGTTGGCATTAATCGATTGATGTTTTAATTAGTTAGTTAATTCGATTAAATAAAATCTGATTACAGTTAATCATGATTAATTTTAATTCGACTAAACAGTTAATCGTAACCGCGATTAAAAAATTAATTTTTAACCATTAACTCTTAATTTGATCAAGTAGGTAAGTTATGCTGGAAATTCCCTGTGCACACAAAGCAAGTTAATCCGGTATGGCTAAGTCGGGTTTCCTCATCAATCTAAGCAATTTGGTGTACATTTTCATTAAGATATATACCAACAAACGTTTTATAAACTAGGTTTGTAAAAGTTCCCAGTTTATGTATTACTAATAACAATAATTATTATTTTTTTATGTTACGTGCTTTTTATAAGCGTAAAACAAAAATTAATTACTATAACTGGTGTTTGGTTTCAAACTCGGACAACTAGACAAATTAATCAGATTTTATTTTTAATTGAATTAACGATTAATGTTTTAAATTAATTAAACGTAATCGCAGCCAGCGATTAACGATTAAAATAAAGTTATCATTAATCGTACAGTTGATTACGACTAATTAATTTTAATCGTCAAACGCGATTAACATTTTAATCGTTAATTTTTAATCGTTAATCAGATTAACAGTTTGCCAACACTGTGTGAAATCATGTTCATATTCACGGAGAAAAATGGACGTTTTTGGAAAAGAGGCGTAGCATCTCCCATACTGACTGAAAGTTTCATATTGCATATCTCTTCAAATGTTTGGGGAAAAGCACTCAAGCTTGGTATGGAAATACATATGTATGCATGTATGTATGTGAAACTAATACCATACTCATGGAGAAAAATGGGAGTTATTGGAAAAGGTGGTGTGGCAACTCCCTTGCAAATTGATTTTTCTATGCTGCATATCTCTGGAGGTGTTTATTGCAGAGGACTGGAACTTGGCACCGAGATGTGTATACAAAATTAATTCCATACTCATAGAGAAGAATTTGCGTTATTTGGAGAGGGGACATGGTTCCTGTCGTACAAATTTACTGTTTTATACTGCTTATCTCTAGAGGTGTTCATGGTAGAGTACTGGGACTTGGTACTGGGGTATGTAAAATCAATTCTAAATTCATGGAAGAAGATTAGGGTTATAAGAAAAAGGGGCGTGGCACTTCCTGTACAAATTGACTTTTTCTTGCCACATATCCCTGGAAGTGTTTGTGGAAGACAACTGGAACTTGGTATGGAATTGTGTATGCAAAATGTATCAATTGCTCACGATGTAGGGAGACAATCATTCTTGTCAATTGCTCATGGAAAAAATGTGAGTTATTAAAAAAGGAGGCATGTCGCCTCCCATACATACTAAAAGCTTCTTAATACATATCTCTGGAAGGATAGAAAATCTCTCGAAGTATTTTAAATTTGTTATGGAGATTTATTTTATAAGTGCCGTACTGACAGAATAAATTTCATTAAATGGGAAAGGGAGAGCCGGGTTCGGCCTTATGATCTAAAGCTCTCTTGAGGAATTTGCTACAGTAATGAGAAGTGGTATTTTATCAAGGCCAGGTTACCAAATTTGAGTTGGAAATATTAGTACCCGCCGTGGCACCTCCAAGAAGGTTACACGTTCACGCGTCGTATACCTGGAACCATTTTAAGGTAAACTTAGAGGGATTGATATATTTCCTATGCCTAGCGCGCAGACGAGATTTTATAATTTCGTAGTTTTAAACGGCCTAAATACCTTAACTCGCTTAAAAAATAACGAGCTATAACGAAATGGGCACAGAAATAAAATTTAACATCATTAAATTATTTTTCCTATTTGTATAAAAGCGCGGGGTAAAACCCGCGGGTATAAGCTAGTAGGTACATATACATAACTCTCCTCGGGCTGCTTTAAGAATTCCCCTGAATTCTGTTATTATTTATTAATGTAATTTTATTTTTTTTTAACACTAATTACATTCTAATTGATTTTTGATTTTATGTATTCAATGTATTTCTTATATATGTAGATAGATGTAAAAACCAAATATACATATCTCCATAAGTATTTCTTTTTTTTTTAATAACAATATTTGTAGTGTTCGAACATATTCTTATATATTAAATAAATTATTATTTTTTTATTACTTTATGTTAATTTATATTTATGATATATCCAATATATATCAATCAATCAATTATTTATGAAGTTTTCTCTGTTTTGCTAATATCACCTGCTAATGCTATAATACTTATGTTGTCATCGTCATTATTAATATCGCTATTTTCATTATCATTATTCATTGTTTGGATTAATTTTTGGTGAATTTTCCAAACGGCTTAAAAAATCTGCCACTTTATTTTCTTTTCCGCTAAGGTAGTCTATTTCGTAATTAAATTCTTGAAGTTTTAGTAACCATCTTTGGTGACGAGGTGGTCTTTACCCTTATACTTTGAATTTAAATACTTGATCGGACAATTTTCTGTTACGATTCTAAACTTTTTTCCATAGATGTAAGGCCTAAGATAAGTGACAGCATAAATAATTGCGAGGAACTCTTTATCCGTTGTACTATAATTTTATTCGTGATTATTAAGTGTCCTTGATATGTAGCAGACAGGATGTCCTTGTTGCCACAATACGGCCCCTATTGCATAATCACTAGCATCGGTAGTTATTGTGAATTCTTTGTCATACTCTGGATATTTAAGAATTGGATGGGAAGAAATTAAGGCTTTTAAATTTTCAAAACTTCCAATGTACTCTGGATCATCAATATTTATTTTACAGTCTTTCTTAAGATATTTAATCATAGGATAAGCTATTTTAGAAAAATCCTTAATAAATTTTCGGTAGTATCCAGTTATACCGAGGAATCATTTTAATTGTTTTTCCGTTTTTGGAATCTCTAGCACCTTCTCTTTGATTACATCAATTTTGTAAGGATTTGGTTTAATCCCGCCTGCTGTTAAAATATGCTCTAGAAAAGGAGTCTCTTTCTGCAAAAAACAACATTTATCCGGCTGTATTTTCAAATTGTGTTCCTGAAGTTTTGCGAAAATTTTTTCCAAAGACTTTCTGTGTTCTTCCAAGGAAGTCGAAAAAATAAGAATGTCGTCAAGATAGACCACGCAAATTTTATTAATGCACTCTCTTGATACTTCATTAATCAACCTTTGGAAAGTGGCAGGAGCATTCTTGAGTCCGAAAGGCATTCGTACGTACTCATATAAACCTGCGGGAGTCACAAATGCAGTTTTTTCTACGTCCTTATCTGCCATCAAAATCTGGTGATAACCTTTTGCTAAGTCCAGTGTGCTAAAATATTGGGCTTTATCCAATTTGTCTAAAATTGCATCTATATTAGGCAATTGATATTTATCGTCAACGGTAAGTTGATTAAGCCTTCTATAGTCTACAACAATCCTGTACTTTTGGACACTAGAATTATCCTTCTTTTTAGGCACTACAATAATTGGTGAGCTATATTTACTTTTACTTTGCCTTATGATTCCCTGCCTTTCCATTTCATTTATTTGTTTTCTAACTTTTTCTTCATGCTTCGGTGGTAGCCTGTATATTCTAGAGTTAATTTGCTGATCTGTTACTGTTTTATTTTCGTGAACAACTGTATTAGTGTTTGTTAGAATATCACCTTCCTTATATATCAGTTTCTCAAATTTTTTTAAAAGCTTGCTTATAATTTGTTTTTCTTGGCTATTTAAATGAATTAAATAATTGTATAATTTGAACATTACTTACTTCTAAAATATATACCTGCTCCTGCAAGGTTTTTGTTAAGATTGGTAGGATCAACTCATTATTAATTTCCAACTGCAAGTTTTAAATATCTAATTTTTTAACGTTTTTACTTATCCAATCCATTCCCAGTATTAAATCGAATGGTTTACTGAAATCTAGCATTATCCATTTCATTCTGGCGTTTTGTGGAACATTAAACTCTGAGGGGCATGGTGTGATTACCGTTTTGCATGGTTTACTAACGTCGCCATTAATAGTTCTCAGAGTTCTTTTTTCTTTTTCAAACAAAGTTGGTAAATGAAATTTTTCAAAATTACTTTCTTTTAAAATACTTAAAGTGGATCCCGTGTCCACTAAAGCAATAAATTTTGTATTAAATAGAGTTAAACTTAAATATACTTTATTGATATCCGAGGCTAATTAAAAAAAAAATATCTTCTGTCTCATTAGTTTTTTCGTCAAAAGTTTGACTCATCGTGTCTACGTCCATTGGAATATTGGATTTCCGTGTTTGCTGTGTTTGGTTGGTATTGTTATTTCTTTGATTTTGCCGATTAGTGGAGCCGCCTGAACTTAGCCATTGATAATTTACCTGATTTGGAGCTTGATTTGAAAAATTACCACTATTATTACGATTAAAAGCTAAATTATTATTATAATTTACAGCTGTCCTTTGATTAAATGAATTACTATTATATGCAGGGTTTGGATTTCTGTAGCTATTGCGAAATTGGCTCGAATTATCAACGTGACCTCGATTTTCAATTGGAGTTTCCGGATTAAATTGCTGAAAATTATTTTGATAGCGAGTGCTAAACTTTCTAATATTATTTGCACTAATATTCTGATGACCATTGAAGTTTTTATTATAATTTTTAATTAAAAGAAAAAGCATTTAAATTATTGTCATCCATACCAATAAAATCATGAATGACTTTTTCAGTCTCTCTGAGCGAAACAATATTTCTTACGGCATATGCTAATGTTCCAGACGCTAACTGTTTAATTCTCTGTATTAGCATTCCAGAGAAAATTTCTTTCATGACCAAACCGTTATCACTGAGAGCACAATATTCAGTTATATCATCTATAATATTCCTAACCTTAACGCTTAAGTCTCTTATACTACTTACTCTAAGTGACGATATTTCTGCAGTTAATTCCATCTGGTCCTTCGAAGATTTGAAATGTTGCATAAGTTTTGCTTTACATAGTGCCCAGTTCGCTGGCTGGTCCAGATGAATATAATTTGTGGCAGTTCCTTGTATCTTCAGGTCATATATTATTTGGTACGCCACTGTTTCATCCGAAACATAATCCGCGAGAACTCGATCCACGGCATTAATAAAAGAGGGCAGCATTTTAGGTTTACCGGTAAAAGGTGGCAAATACTTAAGGTCTTTTTCTATTCGACTTCTTAAGCTTGATGATTGCTGTTCAGCTGATTGCTGCAAAAGCCTTGTCATGGCTACTAAACACTGCTCAATTGCCGGACTTTCCGGGTTGATCATTGGCAAGTTTTGATTAGCCATTTTATTTTATTTTCTTTTAATTGTTTATGTAAAATGTTTGTTTGTCTTTTTTTTTAATGTTCGTTAAAAGCTGTATACTTTTCACAACACTTTAACTTTCTCTCAAATGTTTACCAAAATTGATTTTATAATAAAAATTCACGATTGCTTAAGCCCACTTAGTTTTTTTCTTTTTCTTTTTTTTTCAAGGCTAGTACTTGTTTATTTTACTTTTACCCGTACTGTTCTTTTAGAACATAAGAGGTTCTTTATTTAAACGTTTTGTCTTGTGTCTGCAGCACTAAATAAATTGTATTATTAATGCTTCCGTTTCCAACATTTTGTTTAAAACACACCGACTGCGCCAGTTAAATAAAGTAATGCGAACAGCGAGTATATTAAGAGAAAACAAGTCTTTATTCAATGACATCAGTTTAAGACTAAAAACTGTACATCAAAATGAAAAGCTTATTACCTAATTCATATTACATCAGAGGATTTTACTGCTTGGGAGCATCACGCCACCTAACAGCACAGTTCCACTGGCATCACACCACCCAACAATAATTTATAGGTAAATAATAATTTGTTGTTAGCTGAACTGTTTAAATTATTTCCCCAACATACATATGTACATATATACATATGTACATACATATATATGTATGTTGTTTCACAATTAGCATAGATTATACATTGCTTTACTTTAACATTAACCTTATTATTGTCCCCATTATTAACGTAGCTGTTGGTACATAGTTAAATATATATGTATGCATATTTGTGTACATAGGTACATATACATAACTCGCGCGTACAAGCTTCTTTATTTTCTACGTTCTTTTTGCATAAGTTATAGCAAAAATACTTATCAACTAAGCTGAGAACATAGCATGTTCATTGAATTTGGTTAAGGTTCTGTCCCAAAAAGCTCTAGCTTTAAATTATTATTAGGCCGAGAGAGCCTTTCCCGGTGCAAGTCAATGTATAATCGGTGATTGGAACCGCCTCGCCCGCGGGCAAAGCTCTTTTAAGCTTCCCATACATTTTGTATAGGTGCATCCGGAGAAAAAGCTCTCTCTGCGCATCGCTGATTTATAGTATAAATTTTATACTATAAATCAGCTACGTCTCTACAAAAATCGTTGGACCATGTACTCTATTTGTGGCACATTGAAGTACTTACAAAAGTGCTCCTCTGTCATGCTGCAGCGGTCCAACTCGTGTCTCTGCACCAGCTTATTGTTACCCGCTCGCTGCTCGTGTTTGAACGAAATGTGATTGAAGTTGAACATTTGAAAGTACACTTGCATGTCTGGCTGTAGCTAAAGGCTCTTATTTTTACTGCACGGCTATACTTGCGCTCTGGCGCTCGCATAAGAACTATCGTTTTATCGCAAGCGAAGTCTTATCGCAAGGGAAATTTTTGTACGCGGGCATTTGATCTCATACCATTTCAGTGCGAATTTGTTGTACGTTTTTTGTAAATGTTGCTAAAATTTTATTTTTTGCTTGATTGTGCCTGAACAGCGTTTCTCTTAATAACACCACTTCTTTCCAACTCGGGATCAAGGCAAATATGAAAAAGTAGTGGCTAAAACCCATAGTTTGATATATCTCTTACTTGCTGTCTCCACAGGAAAAAGTTTTTATCTTCATAATGTTATCAGGCAGAATTTTGCCAAAAGAGGCCGCATATTGTTCTTCGCAAGCAATAATTATCAGAGGTTTTATCTTAATAAATATTGCCAGCCATTTGGTACTTTGACAGCAACATGTTCATTTGCGCGATAACTTCGTGGCGACAACATTATTGATATTTTAATATAAAAGCAAAAATTTAGCAGTTTTCTATTTAAAGGTTTTTTATTATGTACTTGGGTGTGAAATAGCATAATTTCTAAATTTTTTAAGTGATTAAATCCGGCAAAAATAGCCGTCTTACAAATGCTTTTATCAAGATAAAAAGTGCCCACACACAAATATTGCCTGTGATAAAATTTATATCAGGCAATATAAATGTCAGTTACAAAAATTTTTGCCTGTGTAAACGGGCCGTTACGATAGACGTGCAATTAGCTTTAAGCGGGTTTTGGTTCGAATGCCATAAGAGGCAACATGTATTTCTTTATTTTTATTTTTTTATTTTGGCTTTTGTTAATTACATAAATTTTATTTTATTTTTTTTTAAGCTCATGGCCCGGTTGAAATAAAACAATCTGTTTTTGTTGTTTTTAAATCGTCTATACTTCGACTTCAGTCTGAAGTCATCATAAGGACTGCAATAAATATCTTTATTACAAAAATTGCATAAATGACTATCAACATACTATATAAGCACAGCATACACATTCGGCTGCACCTGGTAGAATAATGTGTGCAAAAAAAAAACAAAAGATTTAACAAACCAAACAACGAGACGAAGAGGACATAAAAACAATAACAAATGAAAGAACAGTAATTGTAAACAAAATATCATACAAACAACAATGCATTGGACGGCAAACAGTACGACGTAAATATGTATGCAAATCATCCAGCATTATAATATTGTCACTGACGATCGATGACTTCGAAGTTCGGACACGGAACGAATTATAGACACCAACATTGTTGTGCCTTAGTATTATGTTTAGGGACGAAACGATATGAGTAAATACAAGTACATACTCGATACTTTTCGTTCGATACCAAGTAATTTTGGCATTGATGCTTTTGAACCAAGTACTGAGTAGGTATCGAAAAAAAGTACTCGTATCGAAAACCGATACCAAGTTAAATTTTGCTCCCGAGCGCACTTGTGCGCAAGGGTATTATAACTTTGTTCACATAAGAGGTTGGTTGTATCAGGCGAAACGAATCGAGATAGATTTAGACAAATGTATACATAAATGATCAGAATTAAAAGAGAAATCGATTAATCGGCAAAATAGACTTTGCTTAGAACTGATATAAATAAGACAACTTTAAATGAATACTGGTAATCTGTGTTTTAATTCCAACTTGTATTTCCATTACAGAATAAATATAAAAGTCAGAAGTATTGAGTCACTGAAAACACGATTCACAATGAAAATGTGTGTTTATCAACTTTCAAGAGTGAGGAAGTAATCTAAACAATTTTTTTATCGAAAAGAAATTACACTATAACGAAGTACCATTAATAAAGACTGATGGGCTGTCAATCAATCACAGGTTAGACAATGTGCATATTTTTGAATTTTGACCTCCAGCTGAACCACTGTGTGCTGCCGAAAAAAAAGTTCAGAGGTGAATGTCATAAAATATAAATACTGGAATAGGCTTAAAGCTTAGACAATGTTCGCAAAAAATCTTATTAACAAAAGGTGCGAAGTTTATACGCCGTCTGATAATTACCTTATTTTTTTCAAACATTGAAAACTTTTTTGATGGATAGTTTGTTTTGAACACTATTTGTAGCGCTCTTACGCGATATGTATGTACCTATTTGGATATGTAAATGCTACTTTACGTTATAATATATTCTACATACGAGTAGATATGAAAAGGTAGCATTTAATTACATATATAAATACATATCGTGTAACAGGGCTTTAATCTGCTCCGAAAATTTCGTTTTCACTCCGATTTTTCGAGTCATTTACTCCCGAATAGGGTTTTAGTAGTCCGGACGCTCATTAATGTAATTCGCGCTTGCGTGTATTCGTTGTTGTATCTGATGTAGCGATACAATTAATACACATGCACCAACCAGTGTTGCCATTTTAACCGTTTTCCGGCTAGATTTAGCCGGTTGCGATAGCAAACAGCCGGAGAAATTTCGGTTTAGCCGGCAGCCAATTTGTTAGCCGCTTTGCAGAAAAAAATTTGCTGTTTTTATCCGATTTTGCTATTTGCCTTGTTTTCTTAAATTTCAAATATGTATGGATGTTTCCATTTTTGACTAAGCGACCCAAAATCTGTTAGAAATGGCTACTAGCCTTATCGTGGAGAAAATTTTCATGTCAGGCAGGATTGTATGAAATTGGGCCGATTTCGCTTATTTTTATTTTAAACGAAGAATGGATTTTCTTCATAAAATATTTCTTATAAATGTCATAATTTTAAGTGTGAAGTTTTATTCGCAAACTTAGAAAATAAGAAATTGTTTCACTGTTAAGACACTTAAGATGCGTTTGTGTTTGGATATAGTGCCAACAAACAGAATAAATATTACATGTAGATATTGTCTTCCCAGATAGCGCATATTCAATTCTGCCTAAATTACAAAACATCATTTTTGCCCACTCCCAAAGGTTTAAGGTAAGGGAAAAATTGATATTTTCAAGCACTATGTACACATATGTATTTTTTTAAACAAACTTTTTTGCTGAGAACTTATTTAAATTCCAAAAACCGAATGCCAACTTGAATTAAAGGAACCAACACTGAAGTGAGTCAAAATGAAAATAAAAGAGCACAAATTTTTATGTAAAGAAAAACTCCTACGAGACATCTTCCGGCCATATGACCGGTCATCTAAATGGGAGATCTGCAGTCTTTTAGCATCATATTTTGCATCAGAATTGAAGGG
>NW_016157105.1:274666-286975 GCF_001687245.7 Rhagoletis zephyria
CAGAAATAACAAAGTACAATAGTAAATAGTATTAGCCCTACAGTACTCCCCCATCAAGAGAGATATTATTACACAAATTGAAAGTAACTTGTTTCTTTTTAGTCGTTGTTGGAATTATATGATTGTTAGTATTTTGTGGTTGTTATTTTAACTACTGCTTGCTTTAGTCTGGCAACCGAAATAATTTTAATTTCATTCTTTACATCTACCTTAAAATATTTGTTGTATTTTTCAGTAACTCTGTAAGGCCCTTCATAAGGATGTTGAAGAGAATGCTTGCTGATAATGCGAATAAAAACAAATTTACACGTTTGTAAATCTTTGGGAACACAAATTCCTGAATTGGAATTTTTATGATGTTTTAAATTAGAATTAAAGTTTTTAAAACGTTGTCGTTAACTTCCTAAAATTTCGACGGAAGTAAGATTTTCTGTAGTTGGCAAAACAAGTTCTCCCGGTAGACGCAAATTTTAGCCAAAAAGCATTTCAGCTGGAGTGCTCAACGTACCAGTCTCTAGTTCCATTCCTAGCCATAATTGAAGATTTCAATTGTCTGTGGACTCATTCCATAATACCATTACTTTGAGGATGATATGAAGAATTTGTGATATGATGACTTCCAAGCAATTTAGTAAGTTCCGAAAATAATTTGGACGTAAATTGAGTGCCCTGATCCGTCGTGATTTCTAAATGCACACCGAAATGCGATGCATATTCAGTAATAAACTTATTTGCAACTGTCTGTGAGATATCCTTTAAAGCATATGCTTCCGGCCAACGAGTAAATATATCCATAATTGTTAAAATGTAGCGATAACCTCTTGAAACAGCTCAAATCTGCTCTTTGGAATTGGAATTGTACTCACAGGAGAATTTTTGTGGCGATAAACTTCAGATTTCTGGCAACTTATACATCTTTTTGACCATATGTTTATCTCCTTGTTCATACAAGGCCAATAATACCTCTTCACAATTAATCGACGTGTAGCCTTGGTACCAGGATGAGCAATTCCATGTAACATATCGAACACTGTCCTGCGCAAATTATTTGGAACGAAAGGTCTAGGACCTTCTCCCGACACATCACACCAAATATTACAATTTAGAACAGGAATTGTAATTAATTTAAGATTCTGAAACGTTTGTCCAGAAATAAGTTTATCAAGTTCACGGTCCTGTTGCTGTTCACTCTGTAAAATTTTGAAATGAAGGTCTGAATTTTTAATCGCATCTACTTCAAACGCACGAGATAAAGTGTCAGCAACAATGTTGGCCTGTTATTTTATATACTGTATGTCACTAGTAAACTGTGCAATAAACTCAAGATGTCTCGTTTGTCTCGGACTACGCTTAGTTTTAGAATTTAGAGCAAACATCAAGGGGTTGTGGTCAGTAAAAACGGTAAACTGTCTTCCTTCTAATAAATACCGAAAATTTTTAATATTCAATTAAATTGCTAAAAGTTCCCTATTATAAGCACTATTCATTTCTGCTGGAGAGTTTCTTTGAAAAGAACGCAAATGGTTCAGACTTACTATTGAAATGCTGCTGTATGTATGACACCACCAATTGTCGTATTGGATGCATCTACGGTCAAAGACAATTTTGCATCTTTGCTAAAATGATTTAGCAAAATCTTAGATGCAAACTTCTCTTTAATGCATTCAAAAGCTTTTTGGGATTTGTCAACCCAAACCAAAATGTTGTCTCCTTTTCTAGTTGTTTTATTAATTATATCATATATGTATAACTCCAGTAAACTCAGCTAAGTTTGAGATATATCTATGGTAAGAGTTAACCATCCCAATAAACTTTTGCACCTGTTTTATTAACTTCCGTCGTTCAAAATTACGAATCGCTTCTACTCTGTTTTCAGGAGGCTGTATTCCTGCCTTAGATAAACAATTTCCTAAGAAATCAATACCTGAAACACCAAAAATGCATTTTCTTGGTTTGACGTTCAAACCATACTCAGACAAACGCTCGGTACACGTAGATCCTTTAAATGTTGTTCTTCACTCTCACTTGCGACTATCTGATCCTCAATATACGCGAAAACTAAATCTAAATTACCTACTACTTCGTTTATGAATCTCTGAAACGATTGCGCTGAGTTCCTCAACTCGAAAGGCATTCGGGTGAGCTCAAACATACCGAAAGGAGTAGTATTCGCTGTTTTAAAAATGTCTTCTTATGCCATTGGAATTGTTGATATTCACCCGAATAATCGTAGTGTGGTTGTTGTGAATACTCTTCAGATAATTGTTTATTTGGGCCCTGGGTAAAAATATCTGTTGCTGTTTGTAGAATTTTGGCGGTTCTGGTGGCGATGCTGCGTTACTCTGGTCAGCTCCTATCGCAGGCGGCACATTTACTTGTAAATTGCTATAGTACGGATATTTTTTAAGATAAAGGCTGACTTCCAAAACCTATCAATACAATGTATGGAAACTTTTATACTGCTGTATTCGAACTGTTTGTATGTGCAGAGTTGCGACCCATTGCAACCATATACATTGCATATTTAAATATTCAATATAGCAATGAATTAAGGGCCTTATTCTGTATCACGAACGATAGGCAAAACGAACGATTCATCTGCAGACGACAACCTCTCAGACTACGATTTTAAACTCTATCGGTCGTCTTCGTCTTGCTTTTCATACATTACGTTGCGTTTAAGCCGGCTAAAATGATGCCGCCGGACTAATTTTTGAAGCATTCCTCAGAAGAACGAATCGTTCGTGTTGCCTATCGTTCGTGATACAGAATGAGGCTGGAAGATGGAAAAATGTAATCTTACCCCTCGACGTCGGCCATTGTTTTTACTTCGAAATGTCATCAAAGCATTAATTAGCTTAGCGATGCGCAGTTTGCTTTCTCTATACGATAACTGCTACGATACATTTTGGGACATGCGACATCGTCAAAAATTACACATTTGCATTTAGGAATGCGTGACTTTGTATAGTTACTTTGCAACTGACGTTTTGGAATTCAGCCAAACTGAGTTTAATGAAGCTCTTTCTGCTGATGTTGATCGAAATGGCGTTTTCGATCACTATGTATGACGCCAATCTGGGCACTTGGCCAAAAACCTCTGTTACAATGTCGCTTTTATTCAAACCGATAACTGTTGCAGCGACTGCAATGATTGTTGTACTAATTGATGGTTGATTCTCGAAATCTCTTTGCCAATGGTTGTTTACTTCGCTCCTGGCAGGGTCACCAATTGGGTGTGGTTAAAAATTTAAATTATTTAAAATGTTTTTATATATTTATATTTCGATTAAATAACATTACATGTTTTCAGCAAGAAGAAAAATTCTGAAGTACAAAAATTTTCTTTTTGATTTACATAAGTTGAAAAAGAACTTAATTAAATAACAAAATACAAAAATGAACAAGGTACAATAGTATTAACCCTACATACGTGCTTGACCGCATGAGCGCCCGATAAAATTCGACGCATGTTTTACAAATTGATTGTTCTACAATGAGTAAAAGAGTGTTCACATTATCGTTACAGCAATATTCCTTTTGGTTGCTTATAGTCAGCGCAATTTTTGCTCAGATTGTTTGTTCAAATTATCGGTACATTAAATGCGCCGAAATCGGCCCATTCCGCCGATAAAGGGATTTTCGCTTAAGAAGCAAAGGATTTTGGCTGGAACAAACAGCTAAAAAAATTCTCTTGCTCCTTAGCTCCTTAAGCCTATAAAGATAACCATATTATGACATACGTAAAACATAACCATGCGTAAAATTGACGCATGAGATTTAAGCGGCCATATTGTAGTATTTCATTGATGAATTTCAAATGAACTAATAAAGACTATATTTGGGCATAAAAGTATAACAAAAATACCAGAATTTAAAATGTGTTTATAGTTATGTATTAAAGGAAAAGAAACAATAGCACTATGGTGAAAATACGAAAACTATGCCGAAAACGCAGGAAAATCAAATTTACTTACATAATTTTTTTTTTCCACAGAAAACAACCGAATTAAATAAATTTTCATTATATTTTTATTTGTCAATAGTGTTCATTGCACAATACCTAGCAGTCAAGGATAATTGCCACGTTAATTTAAACGGCGATGAAAAAACAATAGTGGAATTCGCCCTTCTGTGTATACGTTGTATCTGGCGTAAGTGTAACTGAACGAGCGTGTGATCGTTGGTGCCAGTGTTGCCAGAACTTTTTGGATGAACCGGCTAAATTGGCAAATTAAACCGGCTAAAAACGGCTAAAATGTTTCAACTAAATTTCACATGTTTTATTTAAATTAATCACGAGTAAAAAGACTATTTCTTGGAGAGAAGTTACAAATTCGAGCCGGAAAAAAATTTTGCCAGCAAGAATTTGCAATTAGGAAAAAGATATGATTGTGGCACATGGTTGGAGATTTCGTCGACGATAATTTGAATAAACAAGTTCGTTCTATTTAAAAATTTACAAACTGGAGCGATTTTAAAATGAAAAATGTAATTTAATACTTGTTTACTTAATTAATTTAGTTAATTCCAATGACTTGAAAGGTACTCGAAAAACAAAAATATTTTTAATATTTTTATTGAGCTTTGTACCACGATTGTTTATTAGGAAAAATTGAAAAAGCAACAAAGTCTAAGCGGTAGAAGTTATAGCACTATTTCGGAGATCACCACATCTCCTCATCAGACTTCTTTTTTCTAGACTTCAGCAGGGATCGAACCTGCGAATTCGATGCTTCAAAGTCAGAAGCGTTAACCACTGAGCTATGTACATCCCGTAAACTCTTTTTGCTAATTCATTTTCCTTATTCAACCAAATACTATCAAGTGCAGCTGATTTGCCGCTATTTAGACTCGACAGCGTGGTTGTTGTTGTTTCCTAATAAACAATCGTGGTACAAAGCTCAATAAAAATATTAAAAATAAAATATTAACAAGCCACAATAACATCGACAAATACATAGTTTAGGAAGAGCCTGCCTGAAACTATACAAAAAAGCAAATAAGCAAATGGATGTATAGAATTGACAACAACAACCACGCTGTGGAGTTTAAATAGCGGCAAATCAGCTACACTTGATAGTAGTTGGTTGAATAAGGAAAATGAATTAGCAACAAGAGTTTACGGAATGTACATAGCTCAGTGGTTAACGCTTCTGACTTTGAACATCGAATTCGCAGGTTCGATCCCTGCTGAAGTCTAGAAAAAAGAAGTCTGATGAGGAGATGTAGTGATCTCCGAAAAAGTGCTATAACTTCTACCGCTTAGACTTTGTTGCTTTTTCAATTTTTCCTAATAAACAATCGTGGTACTAAGCTCAATAAAAATATTAAAAATAAAATGTTAACAAGCCACAATAACATTGACAAAAAAAAATATTTATTACTATCTGATATTTTGAGTGATAATTCTCGCTAGATTTTCGACGAACAAACCTATTATCATCCCTACAAGGCTTTTTCAGACTGACCGATTCTCAATACACTCCAATAGAAACCAATACACATAAAAAACGCTGTAAAAATTTGCCTTCAATTTTAAGGCAGTAAAACAACGACCTTAAGTTAACATCAACCGAGGCTATATGTTGACAAGGGATGCAAAATCACAGTTACACAAAAGAGCTGGTCAGATTTTTCAGAAATTTAAGGTCGTTGTTTTACTGCCTTAAAATTGAAGGCAAATTTTTACAGCGTTTTTTATGTGTATTGGTTTCTATTGGAGTGTATTGAGAATCGGTCAGTCTGAAAAAGCCTTGTAGGGATGATAATAGGTTTGTTCGTCGAAAATCTAGCGAGAATTATCACTCAAAATATCAGATAGTAATAAATATTTTTTTTTGTCAATGTTATTGTGGCTTGTTAACATTTTATTTTTAATATTTTTATTGAGCTTAGTACCACGATTGTTTATTAGGAAAAATTGAAAAAGCAACAAAGTCTAAGCGGTAGAAGTTATAGCACTTTTTCGGAGATCACTACATCTCCTCATCAGACTTCTTTTTTCTAGACTTCAGCAGGGATCGAACCTGCGAATTCGATGTTCAAAGTCAGAAGCGTTAACCACTGAGCTATGTACATTCCGTAAACTCTTGTTGCTAATTCATTTTCCTTATTCAACCAACTACTATCAAGTGTAGCTGATTTGCCGCTATTTAAACTCCACAGCGTGGTTGTTGTTGTCAATTCTATACATCCATTTGCTTATTTGCTTTTTTGTATAGTTTCAGGCAGGCTCTTCCTAAACTATGTATTTGTCGATGTTATTGTGGCTTGTTAATATTTTATTTTTAATATTTTTATTGAGCTTTGTACCACGATTGTTTATTAGGAAACAACAACAACCACGCTGTCGAGTCTAAATAGCGGCAAATCAGCTGCACTTGATAGTATTTGGTTGAATAAGGAAAATGAATTAGCAAAAAGAGTTTACGGGATGTACATAGCTCAGTGGTTAACGCTTCTGACTTTAACATCGAATTCGCAGGTTCGATCCCTGCTGAAGTCTAGAAAAAAGAAGTCTGATGAGGAGATGTGGTGATCTCCGAAATAGTGCTATAACTTCTACCGCTTAGACTTTGTTGCTTTTTCAATTTTTCCTAATAAACAATCGTGGTACAAAGCTCAATAAAAATATTAAAAATATTTTTGTTTTTCGAGTACCTTTCAAGTCATTGGAATTAACTAAATTAATTAAGTAAACAAGTATTAAATTACATTTTTCATTTTAAAATCGCTCCAGTTTGTAAATTTTTAAATAGAACGAACTTGTTTATTCAAATTATCGTCGACGAAATCTCCAACCATGTGCCACAATCATATCTTTTTCCTAATTGCAAATTCTTGCTGGCAAAATTTTTTTCCGGCTCGAATTTGTAACTTCTCTCCAAGAAATAGTCTTTTTACTCGTGATTTATTTAAATAAAACATGTGAAATTTAGTTGNTTTAGCCGTTTTTAGCCGGTTTAATTTGCCAATTTAGCCGGTTCATCCAAAAAGTTCTGGCAACACTGGCACCAACGATCACACGCTCGTTCAGTTACACTTACGCCAGATACAACGTATACACAGAAGGGCGAATTCCACTATTGTTTTTTCATCGCCGTTTAAATTAACGTGGCAATTATCCTTGACTGCTAGGTATTGTGCAATGAACACTATTGACAAATAAAAATATAATGAAAATTTATTTAATTCGGTTGTTTTCTGTGGAAAAAAAAAATTATGTAAGTAAATTTGATTTTCCTGCGTTTTCGGCATAGTTTTCGTATTTTCACCATAGTGCTATTGTTTCTTTTCCTTTAATACATAACTATAAACACATTTTAAATTCTGGTATTTTTGTTATACTTTTATGCCCAAATATAGTCTTTATTAGTTCATTTGAAATTCATCAATGAAATACTACAATATGGCCGCTTAAATCTCATGCGTCAATTTTACGCATGGTTATGTTTTACGTATGTCATAATATGGTTATCTTTATAGGCTTAAGGAGCTAAGGAGCAAGAGAATTTTTTTAGCTGTTTGTTCCAGCCAAAATCCTTTGCTTCTTAAGCGAAAATCCCTTTATCGGCGGAATGGGCCGATTTCGGCGCATTTAATGTACCGATAATTTGAACAAACAATCTGAGCAAAAATTGCGCTGACTATAAGCAACCAAAAGGAATATTGCTGTAACGATAATGTGAACACTCTTTTACTCATTGTAGAACAATCAATTTGTAAAACATGCGTCGAATTTTATCGGGCGCTCATGCGGTCAAGCACGTATGTAGGGTTAATACTATTGTACCTTGTTCATTTTTGTATTTTGTTATTTAATTAAGTTCTTTTTCAACTTATGTAAATCAAAAAGAAAATTTTTGTACTTCAGAATTTTTCTTCTTGCTGAAAACATGTAATGTTATTTAATCGAAATATAAATATATAAAAACATTTTAAATAATTTAAATTTTTAACCACACCCAATTGGTGACCCTGCCAGGAGCGAAGTAAACAACCATTGGCAAAGAGATTTCGAGAATCAACCATCAATTAGTACAACAATCATTGCAGTCGCTGCAACAGTTATCGGTTTGAATAAAAGCGACATTGTAACAGAGGTTTTTGGCCAAGTGCCCAGATTGGCGTCATACATAGTGATCGAAAACGCCATTTCGATCAACATCAGCAGAAAGAGCTTCATTAAACTCAGTTTGGCTGAATTCCAAAACGTCAGTTGCAAAGTAACTATACAAAGTCACGCATTCCTAAATGCAAATGTGTAATTTTTGACGATGTCGCATGTCCCAAAATGTATCGTAGCAGTTATCGTATAGAGAAAGCAAACTGCGCATCGCTAAGCTAATTAATGCTTTGATGACATTTCGAAGTAAAAACAATGGCCGACGTCGAGGGGTAAGATTACATTTTTCCATCTTCCAGCCTCATTCTGTATCACGAACGATAGGCAACACGAACGATTCGTTCTTCTGAGGAATGCTTCAAAAATTAGTCCGGCGGCATCATTTTAGCCGGCTTAAACGCAACGTAATGTATGAAAAGCAAGACGAAGACGACCGATAGAGTTTAAAATCGTAGTCTGAGAGGTTGTCGTCTGCAGATGAATCGTTCGTTTTGCCTATCGTTCGTGATACAGAATAAGGCCCTTAATTCATTGCTATATTGAATATTTAAATATGCAATGTATATGGTTGCAATGGGTCGCAACTCTGCACATACAAACAGTTCGAATACAGCAGTATAAAAGTTTCCATACATTGTATTGATAGGTTTTGGAAGTCAGCCTTTATCTTAAAAAATATCCGTACTATAGCAATTTACAAGTAAATGTGCCGCCTGCGATAGGAGCTGACCAGAGTAACGCAGCATCGCCACCAGAACCGCCAAAATTCTACAAACAGCAACAGATATTTTTACCCAGGGCCCAAATAAACAATTATCTGAAGAGTATTCACAACAACCACACTACGATTATTCGGGTGAATATCAACAATTCCAATGGCATAAGAAGACATTTTTAAAACAGCGAATACTACTCCTTTCGGTATGTTTGAGCTCACCCGAATGCCTTTCGAGTTGAGGAACTCAGCGCAATCGTTTCAGAGATTCATAAACGAAGTAGTAGGTAATTTAGATTTAGTTTTCGCGTATATTGAGGATCAGATAGTCGCAAGTGAGAGTGAAGAACAACATTTAAAGGATCTACGTGTACCGAGCGTTTGTCTGAGTATGGTTTGAACGTCAAACCAAGAAAATGCATTTTTGGTGTTTCAGGTATTGATTTCTTAGGAAATTGTTTATCTAAGGCAGGAATACAGCCTCCTGAAAACAGAGTAGAAGCGATTCGTAATTTTGAACGACGGAAGTTAATAAAACAGGTGCAAAAGTTTATTGGGATGGTTAACTCTTACCATAGATATATCTCAAACTTAGCTGAGTTTACTGGAGTTATACATATATGATATAATTAATAAAACAACTAGAAAAGGAGACAACATTTTGGTTTGGGTTGACAAATCCCAAAAAGCTTTTGAATGCATTAAAGAGAAGTTTGCATCTAAGATTTTGCTAAATCATTTTAGCAAAGATGCAAAATTGTCTTTGACCGTAGATGCATCCAATACGACAATTGGTGGTGTCATACATACAGCAGCATTTCAATAGTAAGTCTGAACCATTTGCGTTCTTTTCAAAGAAACTCTCCAGCAGAAATGAATAGTGCTTATAATAGGGAACTTTTAGCAATTTAATTGAATATTAAAAATTTTCGGTATTTATTAGAAGGAAGACAGTTTACCGTTTTTACTGACCACAACCCCTTGATGTTTGCTCTAAATTCTAAAACTAAGCGTAGTCCGAGACAAACGAGACATCTTGAGTTTATTGCACAGTTTACTAGTGACATACAGTATATAAAATAACAGGCCAACATTGTTGCTGACACTTTATCTCGTGCGTTTGAAGTAGATGCGATTAAAAATTCAGACCTTCATTTCAAAATTTTACAGAGTGAACAGCAACAGGACCGTGAACTTGATAAACTTATTTCTGGACAAACGTTTCAGAATCTTAAATTAATTACAATTCCTGTTCTAAATTGTAATATTTGGTGTGATGTGTCGGGAGAAGGTCCTAGACCTTTCGTTCCAAATAATTTGCGCAGGACAGTGTTCGATATGTTACATGGAATTGCTCATCCTGGTACCAAGGCTACACGTCGATTAATTGTGAAGAGGTATTATTGGCCTTGTATGAACAAGGAGATAAACATATGGTCAAAAAGATGTATAAGTTGCCAGAAATCTGAAGTTTATCGCCACAAAAATTCTCCTGTGAGTACAATTCCAATTCCAAAGAGCAGATTTGAGCTGTTTCAAGAGGTTATCGCTACATTTTAACAATTATGGATATATTTACTCGTTGGCCGGAAGCATATGCTTTAAAGGATATCTCACAGACAGTTGCAAATAAGTTTATTACTGAATATGCATCGCATTTCGGTGTGCATTTAGAAATCACGACGGATCAGGGCACTCAATTTACGTCCAAATTATTTTCGGAACTTACTAAATTGCTTGGAAGTCATCATATCACAAATTCTTCATATCATCCTCAAAGTAATGGTATTATGGAATGAGTCCACAGACAATTGAAATCTTCAATTATGGCTAGGAATGGAACTAGAGACTGGTACGTTGAGCACTCCAGCTGAAATGCTTTTTGGCTAAAATTTGCGTCTACCGGGAGAACTTGTTTTGCCAACTACAGAAAATCTTACTTCCGTCGAAATTTTAGGAAGTTAACGACAACGTTTTAAAAACTTTAATTCTAATTTAAAACATCATAAAAATTCCAATTCAGGAATTTGTGTTCCCAAAGATTTACAAACGTGTAAATTTGTTTTTATTCGCATTATCAGCAAGCATTCTCTTCAACATCCTTATGAAGGGCCTTACAGAGTTACTGAAAAATACAACAAATATTTTAAGGTAGATGTAAAGAATGAAATTAAAATTATTTCGGTTGCCAGACTAAAGCAAGCAGTAGTTAAAATAACAACCACAAAATACTAACAATCATATAATTCCAACAACGACTAAAAAGAAACAAGTTACTTTCAATTTGTGTAATAATATCTCTCTTGATGGGGGAGTACTGTAGGGCTAATACTATTTACTATTGTACTTTGTTATTTCTGAAATTATAGAATTAAGTTCTTTTTCAATTTATGTAAATCAAAAAGAAAATTTTTGTACTTCAGAATTTTTCTTCTGGCTGAAAGCATTTAATATTATTTAATCGAAATATATATAAAAATATTGTAAATAATATAAATTTTTAACCACACTACAAGTATATTCGGAGTATACATCATTTGGGATGTTAACGATTTTTGAGAATTTCAGCAGTGATGGAAGCCCAAGTGTTGTCACGTCTCCAAGATTATTAAACTCTGGAACTCCGAAATATTTCAAACGTGTTTTTGATACAGCAGGACAATGGCATGGGATGTGTTCTAGGGTCTCCCTTTTACACTTCACCACGCGTTTCCTGCAAACTTCACTGACAGCAATCCCAATTTTGCTTGGGTGCGCTGCCAACATATTCTGCAGCCTCTTCATGCCAGCGTTAGTATAAATCAGGTTTACGTCCCGTTTTCCAGTCTGTACATGGCTTTCGAGATTTTGCAGGTATTTAATGCATTCCATCTCGATAAAGCCTGATTTCTCACCCTCTTTTCTATGTCGTTACAAAGTTTTTAGCGGTTTCGGAATGTTATTCACTAGTTCTAGAATCAAGTGGCTTCCGCTCTTGGCAATCTTATCTACAATTTCGCTGCCTGTAATTCCCTTGTGGCCGGGAACCCAATAAATATGCAGTCGCCTGGTTGCTGCTGCCGTATTTATGGTCTCCCCGCTTCTAAGGGCATTTTGTGTGTGTGTAAATTGGTATGAAGGTATTGGCCCAATGCACGCTTGCTTTGCTTGCTTGGCTTTGAGAACTGTCAAACAATTTTTAAAATCTACTAAAATGTATGAAAGTTGGCCTAGTGGCAGCTTTACTTCACTTGCTTGAAGCGCTTTAAAGTATCGATTAGCCGAAATCTCTATTTGACAGCGCGTTGTAGGCTTTTGACAACTCTTGACATTTCAATTTTTCGCGTCGATTTTGCTTGTGTGCAGTTTTTATCGCGTTCTTCATCAATTTTAGGTAAAATAATTTATATTAAACAATTATTTGTTGCTAACAACATTATTTTTTCAGATACCTTGCTTTTTATCGTTCCGGCCACCAGATTCGTTG
>NW_016157105.1:289003-305194 GCF_001687245.7 Rhagoletis zephyria
AAAAAAATAATGTTGTTAGCAACAAATAATTGTTTAATATAAACTCTTTTACCTCCAATTGAATATTACGTCTTATAAACACGGGTGGTGAGTGGCGCAGCCAAATGCAGCTTCACCAAAACCGGAACGATAAAAAAGCAAGGTATCTGTAAAAAATAATGTTCTTAGTAACAAATAATTGTTTAATAACATATATTTTAACTAAAATTCACAATTATACTTGCTGGCACAACAAAGAATGGCGGGGATATTTGCGCGCATTGAAAATCACCTGACTACTATGACAGCGTTCAAAGCTACCATCAGGCCATAAAAGCCTTCAAAGTAAAGCAAAGCAAACTAAAGTAAGCAAAGCAAGCAAAGCAAGCGTGCATTGGGCCAATACCTTGAGCTTATAGCTTTAATCGCTGCTTCACTATCTACATATATCTTAACTTTAGAGTTATTTTCAGTCATTGAGTAGGCTACCTCGCGGCTTTTCTCACTGCAAAAACCTCTGCCTGAAATATACTGCAGTGATCCGGCAGCTTTATCGGCCGACGAACATTAAGTTCTGAGCAGTACACTCCAGCTCCTACTCCATCATTCATTTTTGAGCCATCTGTGAAGAAGTTAAATATCTTCCGGCTAGGCTTCATGCCTCTACGCCATCCGCTTTCTTCGATAGTAGCCCTTATCCCAGTCATAGCAAGGTACCATGTAGTCTGTAGTAGCTACATGCTATTGAGCTGTGCCCAGTGTTTCTTTGCTTCGACTTCCCTTTTGCAATCAGTCTCCCCGCGGACTTAGCAGCAAGGCTGTTTGCCACAAGGTCGATAGGTATTTTATTGAGAATTTTATCCAGTGTTGCCGTTTGAGTTTTTCTCAGTGCTCCTATTGTACACATTAGAGAGAGACGTTGAACACTCTCCATTGTCTTGAGATAAATGCTCCTTTTTGTCGCGGTCTACCACACCAGAGCGCAATAGAGTAATATGGGCCTCACTATTGCTGTGTAGTACAAATGCATCAGGGCAGAGGATAGACCCCAAGTAATACCTAGCATCTTTTTGCATGCGTAGAGGGCATTACTCGCTCTCTTCACTCTGTCCTCCACATTGTACCTCCACAGCAGTTTGCAGTCCAGGATTACTCCAAGATACTTAGTGCGGTATTTTGATTTGAGTTCAGTGGCGTTCAGTTTAGGGAGCAGGAATCTGTACCTTCTTGTAAAAAGTAACATGTTCGTTTTATCTGCATTAATCCCTAAACCTGCGCCAGTATTCCATTGGTGTATAGTATTGAAAGGTTTATTCATTATATCACTTATGGTATCTAGGTATTTTCCGGTCAATATTACTGCAATGTCATCAACATATGCAGCTAGCTTGGGTTCTCTTCCTTCAAATTTATTTAGTTGATCGTTTACCACAAGCAGCCATAGGAGCGGTGAGAGTACCCCTCCCTGTGGTGTGCACTTTACCGCCTGCTTAGGTAGCCTGGCTTCACCTTATTTTCCTCTAATTCGTCTACAGCCTAAAAGGTTTGTTATCCATAGAAGAATAGCAGGTTCCACGTTGCTTGCTTGAAGGCAACCTAGAATAGCTTCTCTTGATGAACACACCTAAGGCGTAATTCTTGTATTTCAGCGTTTTTTCTATATTCGTTACTAGAGCAGTCTCTGTCGATCTTCCTTTTGTGTATGCTTGTTGCACTTTGGATAGGCTGCCTTGCATTATGCTGCCTCTTATGTGTGTGTCTAGGATTTTCTCGAGCGTTGTTAGGAGGAATGAAGTTTAACTGATGGATCTGTATTCTTTCGAGTATAGAGGGTTGGCTTAACCTGCCTTGGATATGAACACAACTCTCGAATCTCTCCAGTACACAGGCATATAGGTGACAGGTAACAAGATCAACGGAAATAAGGTCAATTGATTTTATTTCCCACCCTGGTTCGAAATAAAGTCTATTGATATTATAATCTTTTCAAAAGCTAAATAAAATCAACAAAAATTTGGTAATAAAGTCCTTGACGCTATTTCCTCATTCAAATGGAAATGGCGCCAACAATGCTTAAAGTATGTCGATTCATAGAAAAAAAAATGTTGTTCTTAGAATGAACATTGTCCCGTAAGTGTTGTTTTTTAATAGATGAAAACGGTTATGGCCAAATCCTCAGAGTGGTGCTATTAATCCACACACAATCATGAACTACCACCAATTGATTTTATTAAGAAATTATAAATTACGAATATAGTAAAAACACGATGCGAAAAACTAAACGCAAAACACAGCTGGAATACGAGAAATATTTGAGGAAAGAGTGTAGAATTGATCCAGAACTTTCAAAACATGTTTCGCCCAAAAACCCCGGAGGAACACTGAAAGAATTCTGGGTTTTAAATTAGCATATTTTGAATGAATTTGGAATCTTTAAGGTGGAAAAGAAACCAACCTTTCTGTAAGGAAACTATTATAGAGAAGGAATTTTCTTACACTGTATTCATGTCTCCACCAGCAATTTGTGACTTCATTTAAAAGTAGCTAAGGATAATGACGACACTATATATTAGATGGCACATTCAATAAGCCAAAATGCGGGTATAAACAATTATTGATTATTTAATATCGGAACCGAGATCATGTACGGTTTTTGGTTTTCAAACACTTTTAAAACACAAATTATATGCTTTTTTACTGCAGACAAGTTGTTGCCAAAACACAGCAGAGAACTTCCATTAACTTACAAATATAAAAATGTGAAATGTCGAGGGATTAAATTCATTAATACCGTCTATCTGCAATTTGCACAAAAACTAATTTGTGATTTTAGAAACCATCTGGGAATTATTAGCTGTCATCACTGATATATTACTTCTGATTTCCAATTTATAATAGTGTAAATTCTTCTGTCAAGCGTTATATAAAGTAGCATTAATATCACCGATGACAGTTAAATCTTAGGTGGATTTTTATATCAGAATATAAGCCCTCAATGGACAAAAAATAAATCTACCTGTGTTATAGCGCGGCGGGAGAAGGGGAAGAGGGGGCCGCGGCGTAGCGTGACGTGGTGTGGCGTGTGGACGCTGGCCGCCGCGAAGCTAAACAAATTTAATGGTTTAAAGGACAATACTGTCAATGGATTTTATTTCGCTTTTAAAAAGGTAATAAATAAAATCAATTGACCTTATTTCCGTTGATCTTATTAATTGTCACCAGGCACATAGTCCAACCTCAGACATCCATATATATTGCCTCCAGCCATGGGATCACCACGTGTATGACCTTCTGTATTATGGCCGAAAAAATTCCATCAGTTCCAGGTGACTTGAATGGATCAAAACTGTTTATTTCCCATTCAATCTTGCTTGTTGTAATAATGTTGGGTGGGATGTCGATCACGTTTTCTTTTCAGATCCCATATCTGTCACGTCTACACATCCTGGAAAGCGCATGTCTATTAGGACCTGCAGCGATTCTTCGCAGCTTTCAGTCCATTTATCATCGTTTCTGCGTGTTAACATTGGCGTGGACGGTTTCTTAGCCACTTAGTTTGTATTCTCCATGCTGCCGCAGAAGTCTTTCCACAATTGCTTCTTAGACCTACGGATTTCTTATAGCTTTTTAAGAGGTCTTTGTACCCATCCCAGCAGAACTCATTGTCGGCTGAGAGCCGTAGTGAATATCACCACATTCTTTTCGATCTCAGCGTGCGTGCTGAGCTCTTTTAGATATTCCTATAGAGATCCCAGTTTGTGTTTCTTGGGTTCGTCAGGGTCGTTATTTTGGGATTTGGGGAGAAAGCTATATTAAATTCGAGAATGATGGTGTATCTTAACCCTTTCAATTATCTACCCGTATTCTTTTATTTGTAAAAAGCGTTATATCCAGAACGTTCTTCAAAGGTAACTTTAGGAAATATAAATAGAACCGTGCTATTAGAAAATATTTCCATGTGCTAATACAAAAAATCACTTAAAGCTTTAAAAGGAAATGCAACTCTTCTTCTTCCACCAACTCGATTTCTGTGTATATTTGCAACCCTGTTTTGAATTTTGCTGTTATAGTTACTTGTATATGAAATATGTTATGGAAACAAAGATCTTTTGGTTTAAAAAATAACGATTTATTTAAAATATACTATAGTTAAAATATTAGACTTTAGACAAGAAATACTTAGTTAGAATTGTGAAATTGAGTAAAAAAAAATCGGATAGCTAAAACCGCTTAATCGGCTACTGTTGCATTTAAAAGTTCTGCTAATTGAAACACTCGGTTAATTGCAACCAGCGTTGCCACAGACACATTTTTTTTCCTGCCATAACCAACCAAAACCTACAAAAAATTTTTTTGAGTTCCAATATTTTTTTCAATGTCAACTTTATTAAAAACATAGCTAACATAACTTTAGTACAATTAAAACACAGCTAGTACAATAAAAACAAATTAACTTCGTATAATGGTTCATTTTACTGTACATACATACATATCATCATTAGATACGAGTAAAGACGCGTAGAAAAAATTTCGGCGAAGAAGTACTCTTAATATAGGCGAGGGCAAAGAAACACGCGTTAACCTCTTTGACGGCGAAGAAAGACGAAGAAGACTTATTTTCGCGGTCAACTATGTTTGCGAGTATACGAATTCCCCAAATAGTTTTTCCGGAATGATGTTGAATCCATGTTTACGTGTCTTTTTTCGTAAAATTTTTCACGCATCCTTTTACGCCGTCAAAACACCCGAGCATCTTTATTCATGTCAAGTGACTATATTATTATTATTACGTCGGAGATACCCGCTTTGCAATATATATATCCTAGTTGTAATTGCTCCAAACTTAGGCTATTTAAAAAGCTCAGCACTTTGGATGATGCCATGTTCCAAATTGTAGATGGAGAAGACAATCCTTCTCCAAGGTGCATCAATCTACTATTCATGCTTCGTGGACAGGCACTTAGAATATACTCTGGGGTTTTCTTCACCGGCCTACAAAACCTACAGTCAGTCTCTACAGAAAGACCCTTTAATTCAATCGGTACCTTAACTTGCAGTGTGCTGGCAGGTAGCCAGTAAGAGTTTTAAGTTCAAGGTATCTTTCGGAGTTCCTCCTGAAAAGTTGTGAATCTCTTTGATTGTCTTAATCCCTTCGACTTCCGCCAGTGTGCAGCAATTCCCAGCCAGCTCCTAAGTAAGTCAGCAGTGTATTCTTTAGTTGTACCTCAGAAAGGCTCGGAACCATGCATACGCATTTGGGCTCCTCTCTTTGCAAGACAGTCAGCCTTTCATTGCCTTCAAACCCTTCATGTCCCTGAACCCTCCACAGCGGTACGCTATTGGCGTATAACGATTCGTTTTACTGTACATACATACATATCGTCATTAGATACGAATGAAGACGCGACCTCAAAAGTTGACAGCGAAAAAAGACGCGTAAAAAAATTTTGGCGAAGAAGGACTCTTAACATAGGCGAGGCAAAGAAAGATGTGTTAATCTCTTTGACGGCGAAGAAAGACGAAGAAAACTTATTTTCGCGGTCAACTATGTTTGCGAGTATACGAATTCCCCAAAGAGTTTTTCCGGAATGATGTTGAATCCATGTTTACGTGTCTTTTTTCGTAAAATTTTTCACGCATCCTTTTACGCCGTCAAAACACCCGAGCATCTTTATTCATGTCAAGTGACTATATTATTATTATTACGTCGGAGATACCCGCTTTGCAATATATATATCCTAGTTGTAATTGCTCCAAACTTAGGCTATTTAAAAAGCTCAGCACTTTGGATGATGCCATGTTCCAAATTGTAGATGGAGAAGACAATCCTTCTCCAAGGTGCATCAATCTACTATTCATGCTTCGTGGACAGGCACTTAGAATATACTCTGGGGTTTTCTTCACCGGCCTACAAAACCTACAGTCAGTCTCTACAGAAAGACCCTTTAATTCAATCGGTACCTTAACTTGCAGTGTGCTGGCAGGTAGCCAGTAAGAGTTTTAAGTTCAAGGTATCTTTCGGAGTTCCTCCTGAAAAGTTGTGAATCTCTTTGATTGTCTTAATCCCTTCGACTTCCGCCAGTGTGCAGCAATTCCCAGCCAGCTCCTAAGTAAGTCAGCAGTGTATTCTTTAGTTGTACCTCAGAAAGGCTCGGAACCATGCATACGCATTTGGGCTCCTCTCTTTGCAAGACAGTCAGCCTTTCATTGCCTTCAAACCCTTCATGTCCCTGAACCCTCCACAGCGGTACGCTATTGGCGTATAACGATTCGTTTTACTGTACATACATACATATCGTCATTAGATACGAATGAAGACGCGACCTCAAAAGTTGACAGCGAAAAAAGACGCGTAAAAAAATTTTGGCGAAGAAGGACTCTTAACATAGGCGAGGCAAAGAAAGATGTGTTAATCTCTTTGACGGCGAAGAAAGACGAAGAAAACTTATTTTCGCGGTCAACTATGTTTGCGAGTATACGAATTCCCCAAAGAGTTTTTCCGGAATGATGTTGAATCCATGTTTACGCGTCTCGTTTTCGCATTTTTTTTTTCCGCATCCTTTTTCGCCGTCAAAACACCCGAGTGTCAAGTGACAATATTATTATTATTTCGTCGGAGATACCCGCGTTGCGACTTAAGAAGATATATTGTGCTAAATCCTGATTGTAATCGCTCCAACCTTAGGCTATTTAAAAAGCTCAGAACTTTGGATNTTAGAATATACTCTGGGGTTTTCTTCACCGGCCTACAAAACCTACAGTCAGTCTCTACAGAAAGACCCTTTAATTCAATCGGTACCTTAACTTGCAGTGTGCTGGCAGGTAGCCAGTAAGAGTTTTAAGTTCAAGGTATCTTTCGGAGTTCCTCCTGAAAAGTTGTGAATCTCTTTGATTGTCTTAATCCCTTCGACTTCCGCCAGTGTGCAGCAATTCCCAGCCAGCTCCTAAGTAAGTCAGCAGTGTATTCTTTAGTTGTACCTCAGAAAGGCTCGGAACCATGCATACGCATTTGGGCTCCTCTCTTTGCAAGACAGTCAGCCTTTCATTGCCTTCAAACCCTTCATGTCCCTGAACCCTCCACAGCGGTACGCTATTGGCGTATAACGATTCGTTTTACTGTACATACATACATATCGTCATTAGATACGAATGAAGACGCGACCTCAAAAGTTGACAGCGAAAAAAGACGCGTAAAAAAATTTTGGCGAAGAAGGACTCTTAACATAGGCGAGGCAAAGAAAGATGTGTTAATCTCTTTGACGGCGAAGAAAGACGAAGAAAACTTATTTTCGCGGTCAACTATGTTTGCGAGTATACGAATTCCCCAAAGAGTTTTTCCGGAATGATGTTGAATCCATGTTTACGCGTCNGATTGTAATCGCTCCAACCTTAGGCTATTTAAAAAGCTCAGAACTTTGGATGATGCCATGTTCCAAATTTTAGATTGAGAATCCTTCTCCAAGGTGCATCAATCTACTATTCATGCTTCGTGGATAGGCACATATAATATACTCTGGGGTTTCCTTCACTGGCCCACAAAACCTTCAGTCAGTCTCTACAGAAAGACGCTTTATTTAATTCAATCGGTACGTTAACTGGCAGTGTGCTGTCAGGTAGCCAGTAAGAGTTTTAAGTTCAAGGTGTCTTTCGGAGTTCCTCCTGAAAAGTGCTGCAATTTCCAGGTCTGCAGTGTATCCTTTAGATGTACCGCAGAAAGGCTCGGAACCATGCAAACTCATTTAGGCTCCACTCTTTGCAAGACAGTCAGCCCTTTCGGTGCCTTCATACCCTTCATGTGGCTGAATCCTCCACAGCGGAACGATATTGTGGGCTCCCAGGTGGTTCAATAGTTCACAAGCCTTGATGCCGTTTTAAAAGACTCTAAAGCTTCTAACGTTGCCTGAATATCTGACAATATTTATTCATGGCCTCATCCTGGAATCTTGATCCAAGTACGCCATAAAGTATATATCGATGTTCGTATTGTATATTGGCAATAATAAGGGTATACGTTTTTACTGAGGAATCATGTTTGCGGCCGCCGTTATACGAACGCACCGGTGAATTATTCATGTAAAAAAAATTTATAAAATGTTTGGAGATACATATTTTCTATTTTTATAACTATTACTCGTAGACCCGAGCCTACCAAATGGAAAAAAACCTACCAGTTTTGGTAGGAAAAGCCCATGTTTGGCAACACTGAAATCAACTGACTGGCCATTAAAAGGGTGTGAATTCCAAAACGTCAAAATACAAAGCATCAGCCTCTTTTATTTCTAAATCGCACTAGAGAAAAAGTCTAGCTTGCGCAACCTAGTTGGAAACTAGCATCAAACCGTGGTTGCGCACATTTGACGTTACAATCTACTGGGGTTTGGAAAGTAAAAGAGACTGATGCTTTGTATTTTGACGATTTGGAATGCAGCAATGCTGTTGCAATCAACCGTTGAAACACAATACCGTCGAACGGCGACTTTTCACCCAGTGGAGCGACGACGCACAGTGGTCTATAAATGGGATTTAATGTTCATAATTCACTGGAGCCTTCATTTCTCAACCAATTTTATATTTTTTTTTTGTTAGTGAAAGCTAATAAAATTTGCAAGAGACTAATTGAGCCCAATTTTCGAATTTTTATTTGTTTGTATTAAATTTTTTAGTGCAAAGTGCAGAAAATGCGCCAATTTTAAAAAACCCCGATTCTCCTGTTCCAGCTAATAAAAGTTGCATAATAAAAACTAGTTAAGAACAATTGTAGGGTTCTCTCAAAATAAAAACAAAAAATAAAAAGTAATATGTCAATGTTATTGTGGCTTGTTAACATTTTATTTTTAATATTTTTATTAAGCTTTGTACCACGATTGTTTATTAGGAANAGCACTATTTCGGAGATCACCACATCTCCTCATCAGACTTCTTTTTTCTAGACTCTGAAATAGTGCTATCCCTTCTACCGCTTAGACTTGGTTGCTTTTTCAATTTTTCCTAATAAACAATCGTGGTACAAAGCTCAATAAAAATATTAAAAATACAAAGTAATAATTTGAAATGTTATAAAAAAATTTTACCAAAAGTAATTTTTTGTTTCTAGTTTTTATAAAAAATTTTGGGTATGCCGTTTTATAGATTCCTAAATTTTAGTATAATAAAGTGCAAGTTGTAAGTCGCTAAGAGTTCGCGTTGATTTTTAATAACATAAAGGCTTTTATTTCCCATTTAGCATGCAGATGTGCTCGAAATGTTAGCAAAAAAAAATTATTAAAAATCAACGCGAACTCTTAGCGACTTACAACTTGCACTTAATTTCACTAAAATTTAATGATATATAAAACTGCATACCCAAAATTTTTATAAAAACGAAAAACAAAAAAAAATATTTTTTGTGAAAATTTTTTTATAACTTTTCAAATTATTACTTTTTAATTTTTATTTTCATTTTGGGAGAACCCTAAAATTGTTTTTAACTATTTTTTATTATGTATATTTTTTTAACTCGAATCGATCTTCTTCAAAATTAGCACTTTTTCTGCACTTTGCACTAAAAAGTTAAATATAAAAAAATAAAAAATTGGGCTCAACTAGTTTCTTGAAAAGTTTATTAGCTTTCATTTAAAGAAAAAATAAATCAAATTGGTTGAGAAATGAAGGCTCCAGTGAATTATGAACATTAAATTTTATTTATTGACCACTGTGCGACGTCAGCAACTTTTGCCCAAAAATTTCGCTCAGTAAAACACAACTACGGCGACAACGAAATCAGATGCTTATGACAAGGTACAATTGAAATTTTTACAGACAACAAGATTATTAATTTTTAACAAAGACTAATACAGAATTTTTCAAATTATATTTAAGAACATAACAATATTTAGCATATGGCCACAATGGATCGTATCTTGCCGCCAGCGACGACAATAGAAACAAGTAATTTTTAGCAATAAAAACCGACTTCAACTCTCATATAAAAAAAAAATATATATATATATCTCATGATCCACTGATCGGATCTTAACCAGATTAGTATGGATCCACCTCTGAGACACTACCTTTCCGATGCAAAAAGAATTAGAAATCGGTTGACGTGGTCAAAATTTATGCGGTAACATACATAAACAAAAAATAAATAAAAAATAAATAAAAAATAAAAAAAAAATTTTAAAAATAAAAATATTCCGACGAACTGAGAACCTCCTCCTTTTTTGGAAGTCGGTTAATAAGAACAGTCGTCGGGCGAGATTCGTCGTTTGCTTTGGTTGTGCGCGTTCTCATATACGTATATAGTGTGTTTTTATTTTAAGCCGAACATTCGCTGCGAAAAATTCGCCGCTCACCGGCATTGTGAAATTGTAGTTTAACTCTAATAATCTTTTATACCAAGTAAATTGTGTTTGTACTAATGTGTGCATGGCTAGTGAAATAATATAATAATATAATATATTATCTAAGCCCTTATAACTAATACTATGTAAAATAGGGTTATGACTCATTTTTACAAAAATTTTACATATCACCACGTGATAAGCAATACCAAATAATAAAAAAATCATGTTTGCGGGTAATTTTGAAAAAAAAAATTCTTCCGAACATCGTCTGGCAAAGTCCGTACTGTGCGGTCACTTAAAGATTCGCTTGAAAGAATTTCCAAAGTTTATCTCTTTTACAAAGTGCTAAGCAGTTCTAATTTGTGTTACACCTGATTTACATGATTCAAGTACTTGAAAGCAATTCTTGCTCATTCTCTTTTGTGTTTTTTATTTGCTTTTACACGTTTCAATTCTGTTGAATTCAAGTCTTTGGTTCTTTAAATGGGAAGCAACGAAAATGCCAAAAGCAAAGCAAGAAAGTTGAAACGACTTGACGGTACAGACGCATGTGTACTCGTCCCTTTTCTTCTCACCCCCTCTCTTCCATGTCCGAGCAGAATTGAATTCAATACTTGAACTGTGTAAAAGCACACTTATTCACACCGAAAAAAGTTTATTGAAGCCAAATTCCAATAAATTGACTTGATTTAGTCATAAAGTGCGTTGATTGAAAAGTTTTATTTTGTAGGCCTTCGTGCATAGTTGCCTGTTTTGGTGCATTATTGTTGCTTTTGCGTGAGAGTGTAAGGAATATCGCATTTGTGTATTCATTTTGCTTTCTTTCGCGCTTTACACACACCTTTGTTTATCATCGACATTCGCTTTCTTGGTGACAGCTGATTTTGCTAACTCAGTGGCTTTAAAACTATTAAGTTCAGCACGGTTTCTAACCATTAAACTTCACTAACTAAGACCACTAGCTATTAAACTGCCAATTACTGTGAGCTTGAAACGTTTTCGTACAATACATTCCTAATTTCGCTATTTTTATTCTTTTTTAATAAAATTCGCTGAAAATGTCCTGTCTGTTCGAAAAATGTAATGTAAAAGCCGGTTCGGACCGTTTTGTGGCGTGCTGGCTTTGCGATGAACTGTCTCATTTAAAGTGTGCTGGTATTAATGGGAGAGTTCTGGATATGATTATTGGAGACAATGGACTTCACCGGTCATGTCCAAAGTGTAAAAAAAACTGCTGTTGATCTCTGTAAACTATTAAGAACCGCTAGAAATGGATTTTCGGAGATAAGCAAAGAGCTAAAACTTCTCAACGAGATGTTCAAGAAGTATGAGGATGAATTCAAAGAATTTAAATTACTAGATACTTCCTCCTCTCCTTCTCCTGGAAAAGGTCTTAAAAGACGTAGGAGAGGCGTGGAGAATATTGTGTTGAATCCCATCACTGTGGACCTTGATCTTCCGCAGAACTGCCCACTTTTGACTCCAGCTATGAACAAAGAACTCATAAGTTTTAACACACCGATTCCTCAGCGGACTGAATCTCCCCAACCACGTCCTTCTTCTACTGGAGTCTTACTAAATTCCTTTTCAACAGCTTCATCTCAACCCTCTACCACATCTGAAGCCATCTCCAATTACGTCAACACCGCTCCGAAGGAAGTAGTCGTTGCTCTTTCCAAAAACTCCACAACTACATCTCAACCCCCTACCACATCCGGAGCCATCGTTGCTCCTTCCAAGGATTTGACAGCTGTACCGCAATCCCCTACCACATCTGATACCGTTTCCGATTACGTTAACCCCGTCCCGAGGGATTTAATCTTAGTAAGAACCTTTTCCTGGCAATTACGAACAACTAAAGAAAAATGTTTGCCAAATCGGCCCAACCGTTCTCAATTGATGAATTACTATACATTTTTCGCACCATTTATATATATATATATAAGAAGATAACTGATCACTTCATTTTTAATATACATATACGTATTTAACACATACATTCTTGCCACTGCTAATCATATGAATGAAAATCCTAAAAACGAAAATGTGACTGCAATATTTGTTGTTTAAAATGTTTTAGATCCATCGCACACCACGGACTTTATCGGCCGCCGATTTAGTTGGGCTTGCTAGTCTTTCCATTGCACCACAACTAATTGGTCGGAGCGATTAAGTTTGTGTAGTGTGCGCATACATCTTCATGTACATATTTCAAGCGAGCCCTACTATTTAAATAGGCGGCCGGTAAATTCTGTGGTATGAGGTGGCTCCTATAGCTGCATTATTACATATATTCCATGTGTTGCAATATCCACGTAAGCAGCAGTTATGAAGAAAATGATTTAAAAATATTAGACAAGTTCTCTACTTTTATGTTTGACTTTCCTTTGTTTTATTTTTCCGTCAAAAGCTGGACTTTTTTTGAAAAAGTTGGTACAACAAAAAATACGAAACACGTTTTCTGTCAGATAGCTAACATGGCGGATAAGAAGAAGACGTGAAACTACCCAGAAAAAAGAATCTTATTTGCTAGTCTAGGCAAAAAGCTAACTACGTACCAAATTTGAAGCAAATCGGACCATAACTACGATTTTTTCGAATAGATCGGTCCCTGGTCCACTTCCCAGAAAAAAATATCCTATATGCTAATCTGAACAAAAACCTACCTACGCTGCAAATTTTAAGCAAATCGGACGATAAATACGATTTTTTCGAATAGATCAGTCCCTGGTCCACTTCCCGGAAAAAAGGATCCTATATGCTAACATAGGCAAAAAGCTACCTACGTACGCAAATTCTAAGAAAATCGGACCATGAATACGATTTTTTCGAATAGATCGGTCCCTGGTCCACCGGAGGGTTTTCCCAAAATTTTCTTTCGTAAAAACCTTCTCCTGGCAATTACGAACAACTGAAAAAAAAATTTCCCAAATCGGCCCAACCGTTCTCAATTGATGAATTACTGTACATTTTGCACACCCTTTATATATACATGTATATATTTAAAGATAGGTAAAGGTTTCAATATGTTTGGAAAGCGCCACGCAACCTTTTCCAGTAGCCCAAAAATCTATATACCAATTTCCAGAACACTACCACAAATACTTCCAGAGAAATACGGTATGAAAAAAGTCTGCAGCAGGTGACTAAAATTTCAAAAAGATGGCTACAGCCGTTCGCGAGATAACCTTTTATTAAAAGAAGGAGCTTCTCTTTACATAATTAGTGTAGGTACCATGGGGCAAATGTTAAAGCTGTTTTTGGTAGACTTTTTTGTGCTGATTACAAATCCATAAGTATAAAGTTTCCATCATCTCCACATTTTGAGGAAAACGTGGTGAAAGTGCTAGCAAGGAAACAAAAGGTGATGGAACCTTCCACTTAGGCTTAAATTAAAGCTAGAACTACAGGCTACTATCCTTGAAAATACTATTACTGCCCCTTGCCCTGATGGCCACCTATACTCAACTACTTTTCATCTTCCAATAATAAAAAAAACTACTGGAAAATTATGCAACTGACAAAAAAATTTGCAAAAATCAGTGTTAGTTGTTCAATAAATAACTATAGGTGACCTTAGGGTCAAGGTACAGGAATGCTATTTTCAGGGATTGAAGTCAGAAGGTCAAGCCTTAATTTAAGCCTACTTGGAAGGTTCTACCACCTTATGCTTAATTGCAGGAATTTGCAGGGATAGTAGTCGAGATTTTTAGCTTTAGTCTAAGCCTAAGTGGAAGGTTTTACCACCCTTTGTTTCTTTGCTAGAGCCTCTCAAATATCGCAAAAAAACGCGATTTTTTTACACTTTGACCTCGTTTTTCTTAAAATTTTGACCTAATGGAAACTTACGGGTTCGTGATCAGCACAAAGAAAAATTGTCAAAAATATATACTGTCAACATTTGCTGCATCAAATTTTTTTCCATTTTTTTTAGCCTGTGTAATAAGTATTGTTAATTAGCCAATACCCGCATGTTTGCGTCGCCTTCAAACACCTTTCGAACTGTAAAACAATGACTCAATTCTATTCTACGCATATCTATAATACGGGTATCGAATTTCAAGCAAATTGGACCTTAAATAAGATTTTATCTGGTCCACCTTTTAGAAAAAATATCCTATGTGTTAACCCAGGCAATAAGCTACCTACGTACCAAATTTCAAGCAAACCGAACCATAAATAAGATTTTTTCGAATAGATCGGTCCCTGGCCCTTTAAGCAAAAAAAATGTATCCTATATGCTAATGTAGGCAAAAGGCTACCTACGTCCCAATGCATTTTTTTAGCGTAGTTCGGCCCTTGCCACCTATCGAAAAAATTAAAACTTTGTGCACTCCTACTTCTAAACACCTTTCCAAAAAAGGAGCAACCATTAGAATCAGTTATGAAACATAGGAGAAAACTGTTCCCAATTGATTCATGCTCACAATGAATTTCACAATTATCCGAAAATTTCCAAGCTTCCCAACGAATTTTATCGAAGGTGCATCGTCCAATATCATCAAATCATGCGAAAAAGGCAAAATTTCGTCGAAAAAAAATCAAATTTTTCGCGTTCTTCGGAATTTTTCTGAGTTTTCCACTTAGAATTTTCTATTTTTCCATTCGAAAGCCATTCAGAAGGAATTGCACACAAAATTCCATACAAAAAACTTAATTTTCGATTTTTCTAAATTTTCCAACTTTCCCGGAGGGATTTCCCAAAATTTTCTTTTGTAAAAACCTTTTCCTGATAGTTACGAACAACTAAGAGAAAATTTTAGCCAAATCCGCCCAACCGTTCTCAATTGATGAATTACTATACATTTTTCACACCATTATTATACATACATTCTTGCCACTGCTAATCACGTGAATAAAACTCTAAAAACGATAATGTGACTCCAATATTTCTTGTTTGGAATGTTTTAGATCCATCGCACACCACGGACTTTATCGGCCGCCGATTTAGTTGGACTTGCTAGTCTCTCCATTGCACCACAACTAATTGGCCGGAGCGATTAAGTTGGTGTAGTGTGCGAACCTCCATACATCTTCATGTACATATTTCAAGCGAGCCCTACTATTTAAATAGGCGGCCGATAAATTCGGTGGTATGAGGAGGCTCCTATAGCTGCATTATTANGTGGCTCCTATAGCTGCATTATTACACCTATTCCGTGTGTTGCAATATCCACGGAAGCAGCAGTTATGAAGAAAATGATTTAAAAATATTAGACAAATTTTCTACTTTTATGTTTGGCTTTCCTTTGTTTTATTTTTCCAACGTCACCGTCAACGTGGTCCACCGGAGGGTTTTCCCAAAACTTTTTTGTGGTAAAAACCTTCGACTTGGAATTACGAACAACTGAAAAAAAACTAGCCAATTCGGCCCAACTGTTCTCAATTGATGAATTACTATACATTTTTCACACCATTTTTATATGTATAGATTATATTCTAAGACGCCCACCAAAATATATTGGACAAATATTTAGATTTACGTGAGCTGGACCGATTTGAAAATGCCTCTAAAAATGGTGTTTTTATGAATAACAAGTAAGAAAGTCTAAGTTCGGGCGGAGCCGAACATTAAATACCCGGCGCAAGTATTAAATATACGTTTTCCTCCTTTCCGAAAGCTACCGCTACATGATAAGCCGGGGTGTATACATTTTAAGTAAATTAGCGTCCTTAAATTTCGAAATATTGAAATTTCAAGCATTTCTGAAATTTACCGTTATATGAAAAGCGGCCTCAATTTTAGTCCGATTTCAACAATTTTCAACGGTTTGCTTTTATGTGGCAAGCACAATAACCATACCGAGCTTGGTACAAATTGCTAGAACGGTTAGCGAGATACATATATGTGATCACAAGTGGGCGGTGCTACGCCCATTTTCCAAAA
>NW_016157105.1:305411-317615 GCF_001687245.7 Rhagoletis zephyria
TACCAAGTTTCGTTAAGATATCTCAATTTTTACTCGAGTTATCGTGTGCACAGACGGACGGACGGACGGACGGACAGACAGTCACCGCTTAATCGATTTCTCTTTTCATTCTGATCATTTAGGTATACATTTGTCTATATCTATCTCGATTCGTTTTGCCTGTTACAAACAACCGTTATGTGAACAAAGTTATAATACCCTTTTACACAAGTGCGCTCGGGTATAAAAATAGTTTCTTAAAGATTTTTTTTTGAAAAAATCCCCTAAATGACAAAACGGTTTAAGCTTAAAAAATTTGCATAAAAACATTTAAAAAAAAATAAAAAAAAATTAGAACGGAATCGTAATGATGAGATTTTTGGTGCTGTTTTTAACTTCTTTCAAAGATTGGTATAAGAAAAACTTGAATAACTGATCCTAAACTCTTCCGATTTAGACTTAAGAGGTGCCATTGGAAAGGTATTTTCTCACCCTTTTTATTTATTTGCTAGTAAACTCATTCAAAGGATGAAAGAGATAGGTAGGATGAACGGACTTCATTCAAAGATGAATCTTGGTATTTGAAAAATAAAAAATTGGGACTCGAATGACTTTGTTTTTGTACAGAAATAAAAAGAATACGAAAATACCTTTCTACTGAGACCCCATAAGTCTAAATCGGAATAGCTTTGGCCCAGTTATTCAAGTTTTTCGTAAATCAATCTTTGAAAAAAGTAAAAACACAGCAACAAAAATCTCATTCTTACGATTGCGTTGAAAAGATTTTTAAATATTTTTATGCAGATTTTTGAAGCTTAATCTGTTTTGTCATCTGAGGGGACTTTTTTCAAAAAGTTCTTCAAGGAACTATTTTTATTCATAAAAAACTCAATTTTTGGAGGTATTTTCAAATCGGTCCAGCTCACTTAAATCTTCATATTTTTCCGAAATATTTTGATGGACGTCCTAAAATATAATAAGTTTTATAATGCCGGAGGAAGAACCGCAACTTTTTTTGGTGATGCGTCAATGCTACAGATGAGTATGCACACTGTACTTCTGCCTACGTGCGCAAACAACCGACTCGTCATCATACATACATATGTATATATGTACATATTTACATAGAGAGAGTTTAAATCATGTAAGTATATAGTTAAATATATAAAGTTTCCGTCGCTACCGGGAGAATGGTGGGCGCGATTGCAAAAGCGGACGGTCGCGCGCCGCGCCGCGGGTTGGNGTTAAATATATAAAGTTTCCGTCGCTACCGGGAGAATGGTGGGGGCGGTGGGCGCGATTGCAAAAGCGGACGGTCGCGCGCCGCGCCGCGGGTTGGTCACCTTGAAAATTCATTTGCACAAGAATTGTTATATACCCCCAAAAACAGAAGTGGGGACGTTTGTGTCAAAACCAGAACACAAAAACACAAATTCAAGCAAAACAGGCGATGAATTGACATAACCGTGCGCAAAAGAGGAAGCATGACTTCTATCTACATATATCACCTGTAATTGGTAAGCCTTCGTCATTCGGTTCAGTTCTCACTTTCAAGCTTGGAAACGTTCATATATGGTTTCGGTTATATGTAGATCGAATTTTAATAAAAGTAAATAAAACATAAGTTGCAAACAATATAATTTTGAATACTGGTGCTAAATATTTCGCAATAGCTGTATGTAGTTGGTTTATGCATTGTAATTACCGTTTTAGTACATGGTAGAACACAATGCTAAGTTAAAAAGTACTTTTTAAAAACGGAACATGATTCTTTTGACATGACATTGTGAAAGTCAGCCTATCGGTGTGAGGTTGAGAAAATAAACACTCGCTTCAAATTTAATTGTTTAAGTTATTCAGTTCCGCTATTTCGATTGCGTTGGCGCCATGCCTCTGTCTTTTGTAATTAGTCAAAAAGGTAAACCCTTATTACTATACAAGATTTATATCTATCAACTGCATCGTAATAATACTTCCAAAGTGACCTGGAGGTGCATTAAATATGGAAGTAAAGAACAATACAGCTGCCTCATTTACACGACAACATGCACTCCTAAAGGTAACTAAAATTGAAACAATTATTTAATGGATACTTCGACGGCACAATATCATATTTTAAATTATCATCCATTCATGTAGGGAAAATCATCAAAATATCTGAAAATGGGCACAAACATCTTGCTGATATTTCTTATGTGCTGCCACGAAAAGTTGTCAACAAAGTAAAAGTCCTTGCCAACAACACGAGGCACTGAGACTGGTGCCATTATTTCGCAGGCCTACAGGGCGTCTCATCAGCAACAGCAGCACAATTACCGTGGGGCAAATGATTCGTACTGTTCAGTGGCTAATCCTCCACTACCAACACCAGCAAGTAGGAAAGATTTGGACATCCCAGAGACGTACAGGCAAACACAGAATGGTGGTAGTTTTGTTTCATGATAGTGGTGGCTATTTTCTACGAGAGAACATTTACATTGTTTAGGAAAGTGTAAAAACTGGTTTTGTGATGGCACTGTTTCGGCAGTTTATTATTATCATTAGTTTATATATTGGCCCCGAACAAGACCAAGTTGCTATACGTCAAAATCCTGCAGAGTTTAAAAGAAGAATAGCCAGAATTGCATCCTGACGTAGTTGTTAGTGATTTTGAATTGGGTTTTGTAAATGCAGGTGAGAGCGAGTTTCTACTTATGCGTAAGTGCAAGGTTGTTTCTTTCATTTTACTCAGTGTCTCATAAGCGGCTTACAGACTTGTGGATTGAAGAAACGTTATGGCGGAGATGAGAAATATGCGTTTCACATTAAGATGTTGATGGCTCCGGCTTACGTATCTCCTGAGGATGGCGTCAAGGTGTATCAGGTGCTAATTGCAAGCAGTTATTATCGTAAACATTCAGCTGATATTTCTGCAGTAATTACGTATATGGGAGAAAACTGGATCGGTTATGAACACCGAGGGACTTGTCGTCAACCTCGTTTCCCAATTTATCTTTGGAATGTTTACTCAGCAGTTACTAAATCAGTTGGCACGAACCAATAATACAATGAGAGCTCTCACAATGCATTCAACAGGCATGTGTATGCCGCTCATGCCTGTGTTGGGAAATTCATTGTAGCACTACAGGAAAACAAAAACTGACCCAAGTTATGTTGGGCCAGCATATGGCTGGAAGATCGATTGCATAGAAGAAGCGTAAAACTTATCGAGATCCAGATACTAGACTAGAGAATGTTGTAGCAAGGTACGATCTTGAGGGTGATCTACTGCAGTATTTGAAATCTGTTGCAGATAATCTTTCTTTATAAGTTAACTAGCTGTACCGGTGTGCTTCTCTACACCAAATATTGAAAAACGAATGAAAAATCCTGGAATTTTTCTATATGATTTTTTTTTTAGTATATTGCAGCCATGTTTATACGTGACTTAATTTATCCGAAGAACATCACATCACATCCACAGCACATCATAGCAACAATTTTTCACTATGTTTTCGATTTTTCATGTATCTGCTGTTTTACCATATAGGCGGTACATGTGACAGACATAAACTGTCATATATCATGAACCGCTGGACCGGGCACACGTCGCATAACCCATCTGCATGATAGTCCGAATATACCGTTTAAATTTGGTAGAATTCGTGCACTAATTTTTTTATTTAAGATGGGAGGTGCCACGCCCTTTTTTCCAATACCGCACATTTTTCACCATGAGTATGGAATTATTTCATATGTCTCTATACCAATTTCAAGTAATCTACCACAAATATTTCAAGAAATATACCAGATGAAAATTTTTGTTGGTATCGGTGGTGCTACGCCCCCCTTTCCGAATTCGGGGAAACTTAACACAAACAATCTGCATAATAGCCCGACTATGCCGTATAAATTTGGTTGAAATCTTCCACTTATTTTATATATATAAGATGGGAGGTGCCACGCACTCTTTTCCAATACCGCCTATTTTTCTCCATGAGTATGGAATTATTTGATATACCTCTATACCAATTTCCAGTACTCTACCACAAATATTTCAAGAGATATACAATATAAAAGTTTTAGTTAGTATGGGAGGTGCCACACCCCCTTTTACGAATTCGGGAAAACTTCACATAAACCATCTGCATGATAGCCTGAATACGCCGTACAAATTTGGTTGAATTCGGTGAAGCCGTTCTCAAGTTATAAGCTCACACCAAAAACGTGTACTTATTTTTATAAATAAGGTACATATCCACGCCCCCTTTTCCAAATTTGGGCAAACTCCACATAAAATATCCACGCCCCCTTTTTCGAATTCAAGCAAACTTCACATAAACCAACTGCATGATAGCCTGAATACGCCGTACAAATTTGGTTGAATTCGGTGAAGCCGTTCTCAAGTTATAAGCTCACACCAAAAACGTGTAGTTATTTTTATAAATAAGGTACATATCCACGCCCCCTTTTCCAAATTTGGGCAAACTACACATAAAATTTCTGCATGATGGCCGGAATATGGTATATAAATTTGGTTGAATTCGGTGAAGCCGTTCTCAAGTTATAAGCTAAGTCACTAATTTTTATATATAAAATATAGGCACCACCCCCCTTTTCCGAATTCAAGCAAACCTCACATAAACCATCTGCATGATAGCCCGAATATTCCACATAAATTTGGTTGAATTCGGTGAAGCCGTTCTCAAGTTATAAGCTAAGTCACTAATTTTTATATATAAAATATAGGCACCACCCCCCTTTTCCGAATTCAAGCAAACCTCACATAAACCATCTGCATGATAGCCCGAATATTCCACATAAATTTGGTTGAATTCGGTGAAGCCGTTCTCAAGTTATAAGCTAAGTCACTAATTTTTATATATAAAATATAGGCACCACCCCCCTTTTCCGAATTCAAGCAAACCTCACATAAACCATCTGCATGATAGCCCGAATATTCCACATAAATTTGGTTGAATTCGGTGAAGCCGTTTTCAAGTTATATGGTCACACCAAAAACGTTCACTTATTTTTATATTTTAGTTAGTATGGGTGGTGCCACGCCCCCTTTTCCAAATTCACGCAAACTTCGCATAAATCATCTGCATGATAGATCGAATATGCCACATTTGGCTGAATTCAGTGAAACCGTTCTCAAGTTATGAGGTCACACCAAAAACGTTCACTTATTTTTATATTTTAGTTAGTATGGGTGGTGCCACGCCCCCTTTTCCAAATTCACGCAAACTTCGCATAAATCATCTGCATGATAGATCGAATATGCCACATTTGGCTGAATTCAGTGAAACCGTTCTCAAGTTATGAGGTCACACCAAAAACGTGCACTAATTTTTATATATAAGGTATTGCTTAGCGTAATAGATGAAGTAAAAGCAATGTAATAAATTAAAGTTCAAAGCATATTATTATTCCATGTTATTATCTAATTGCGTTATTTATGTGTGTGATACTTTTGAGTGTGTTAATTTTCTTTATGTTATTTTTGTTTGTGTTGGAGAGACATGGAACCAACATTTTGGGACCACTCATCACCTCTTTGTCGACTTTAAAGCCGCTTTCGACACCACTAAATGGAGTTACCTATACGCCGTTATGTCTGAATTTGGCATCCCCGCCAAACTGATATCGCTGTGTAAAATGACGTTGAGCAATAACACCAGCTTCGTCAGAATTGGGAAAGACCTCTCTAAGCCATTCGCCACCAAACAGGGTTTCAGATAGGGCGACGCCCTTTCATGTGACTTCTTTAATCTGATGTTGGAGAAGATAATAAGAGCTTCAGATTCAATTGCTGGCTTATGCCGATGACATCCACATCTTCTTCTTCTTCTTCTTCTTTTTTGGCGCTGTAACCGCCTAAGCGATTTTGGCTGAGTTCAGCAAAGCACGCCAGTCGTTTCTCCTCTGTGCCAACTGACGCCAATTGGAAACGCCAAGTGAAGCCAGGTCCTTCTCCACCTGATCTTTCCATCGCAGTGGGGGCCTCCCTCTTCCTCTGCTACCACCAGCGGGTTCCGAGTTGAATACTTTCAGAGCTGGAGCGTCGGTGTCCATTCGAACGACATGACCAAGCCAGCGGAGCCGCTGTATTTTAATTCGCTGCACTATGTCCATATCGTTGTAAAGCTCATACAGCTCATCGTTCCATCGTCTGCGGTACTCGCCGTCGCCAACGCGTAAAGGACCGTAAATCTTCCGCAAAATCTTTCTCTCAAACACCCCAAGAGCCGCCTCATCGGATGTTGTCATTGTCCATGCTTCTGCGCCATATACCAGCACGGGCATGATGAGTGACTTATAGAGCGTGGTTTTCGTACGTCGAGAGAGGACTTTACTCCTGAATTGCCTACTCAGTCCAAAGTAGCACTTGTTGGCAAGAGTGATTCTACGTTGGATTTCAATGCTGACATTATTATCGGTGTTAATGCTGGTTCCCAAGTAAACGAAATTCTCTACTTTCTCGAAATTGTAACTGTCAACAGTGACGTGGGTGCCAAGGCGCGAATGTGCTGACTGTTTGTTTGATGACAGGAGATACTTCGTCTTGTCCTCGTTTACCACCAGACCCATGCGCTTTGCTTCCCTATCCAACTTGGAAAAGGCAGAACAGACTTCGCGGTTTTTGTTACCGATGATGTCGATGTCATCGGCATAAGCCAGCAATTGCACGCTCTTGTAGTAAATTGTTCCTGAGCGGTTCAGTTCTGCAGCTCTTATTATCTTCTCCAACATCAGATTAAAGAAGTCACATGAAAGGGAGTCGCCCTGTCTGAAACCCCGTTTTGTGGCGAACGGCTCGGAGAGGTCTTTTCCAATTCTGACGGAGCTGGTGGTATTGCTCAACGTCATTTTACACAGCCGTATGAGTTTTGAGGGGATGCCAAATTCAGACATAGCGGCGTATAGGCAACTCCTTTTAGTGCTGTCAAAAGCGGCTTTAAAGTCGACAAATAGGTGGTGAGTGTCGATCCTTTTCTCGCGGGTCTTTTCCAAGATTTGGCGTATTGTGAATACCTGGTCTATGGTGGATTTGCCAGGTCTAAAGCCACACTGATAAGGCCCAATCAGTTCATTGACGGTGGGCTTCAGTCTTTCACACAATACGCTCGATAAGACCTTGTAACCTATGCTTAGAAGGCTGATCCCGCGGTAGTTGGCGCGAATGGCGGGGTCACCTTTCTTGTGGATTGGGCAGAGCACACTTAAATTCCAGTCGTCGGGCATGCGTTCATCTGACCATATTCTGCACAAGAGTTGATGCATGCACCTTATCAACTCCTCGCCGCCGTACTTGAATAGCTCAGCTGGCAGGCTGTCAGCTCCAGCGGCTTTGTTGTTTTTCAGCCGCGTTATTGCTATACGTACCTCGTCATAGTCAGGCGGTGGAACGTCGACTCCGTCATCATCGACTGCGGGCTCGGGTTCTTCTTCTCCACAACTTTCCGTGCTGCTACCATTTAGTAGGGCGGAAAAGTGTTCCCTCCATAATTTAAGTACGCTCTGGACATCAGTTACTAGGTCGCCATTATTGTTCTTACAGGAGTGCGCCCCGGTCTTTAAACCTTCCGTAAGTCGCCTAACTCTCTGGTAAAATTTTCGGGCATTCCTCCTGTCGGCCAGCATTTCAAGCTCTTCGCACTCACGTATTTCTGCCTCTCTCTTCTTGTTGCGGCAAATACGTCTCGCTTCCCTCTTCAGATCCCTATAGCGGTCCCACATAGCGCGCGTTGCGCCCGATCGCAGCGTGGCCCTGTAGGCGGCATCTTTTTTCTCTGCAGCTTCCTGACACTCCTCATCGTACCAGTTGTTCTTTCGGGCTCGCTGAAATCCGACTACTTCTTCAGCGGCGGTACTTAATGAGCGGGAAATGTGGTTCCACTGCTCGCATATGTCGGTTTGTTGAAGAGTGCTCTCTGAGAGCAGGTGTGAGAGTCGAGTAGCGAAAGCGCTGGCTGTCTGTTGTGATTGCAGCTTTTCGACGTTAAGCTTTCCTTGCATATTTGGGCGCACATTTTTTGCTGCACAGAGGCGGGTGCGTATCTTGGCTGCAACAAGATAGTGGTCCGAGTCGATGTTTGGGCCTCGGAGTGTGCGTACGTCTAAAACACTGGAAGCGTGCCTTCCGTCTATCACAACATGATCGATTTGGTTTCTCGTTTTTCGATCCGGAGACAGCCAGGTAGCTTGATGGATCTTTTTATGCTTGAACCTAGTACTGCATACTACCATGTTTCGGGCCCCGGCGAAGTCGATCAGCCTCAATCCGTTGTCGGACGTTTCGTCGTGGAGGCTGAATTTTCCGACGGTGGTTCCAAAGATCCCTTCTTTGCCCACCCTGGCATTGAAGTCGCCAAGCACGATTTTGATATCATGACGGGGGCAGCGCTCGTACGTGCGCTCCAAGCGCTCATAGAAGAGATCCTTGGATGCCTCATCCTTCTCTTCCGTCGGGGCATGGGCGCAGATGAGCGAGATGTTGAAGAATCTCGCTTTGATGCGGATTGTGGCTAGACGCTCGTCCACCGGGGTGAACGACAGTACTCGGCGACGGAGTCTCTCTCCCACCACAAATCCAACTCCGAATTTGCGCTCCTTTACATGGCAGCTGTAGTAGACGTCGCAAGGCCCCAGACATTGTTTGCCTTGCCCCGTCCAACGCATTTCTTGGATGGCGGTGATGTCAGCTTTTGTCCTTACGAGGACATCAACCAGCCGGGCAGAGGCACCTTCCCCATTAAGGGTCCGGACATTCCAGGTGCATGCCCTCAAATCGTAGTCCTTTAAACATTTGCCGTGGTCGTCATCATAAGGGGGGGTCTCATCCGAGGCTTTGCCTTGCTTCTTCACTGGAAGTGGTTTTTACGTGGCGGGTCCCAAGCCCAGCGCACAACCCATTGCTGGGACGGGGGTGGTTTCGCAACCAAATACACGTTTATATAGCGAGCCGCTTGCTCCAAGCAGACACCCGCTTGCAGCCGCACCTACTGGTGAACATACGCTGCAGACTTCAGTGAGCCCTTAAACCGAATAATTCAGAGGGGCCCCACCGAAGCTGCCTCTCTTTCTGCCGTGACCCAAGGCTCCACTCGGATTGGTTACCGCATCTCGCACATGGGTTGCTCACGTTTCCCAGAGTGCGCGAACGAGGACGCAAGAGTCGGGATTGAGTATAGCCATGCAACTGTAACTGCATACCCAGCGCAATGACTATACCCCATTGCACTCCATCGGCATCGACATCATCGGTAACAAAAACCGCGAAGTATGTTTTGCCCTTTCCAAGTTGGATAAGGAAGCAAAGCGAATGGGTCTGGTGGTAAACGAGGACAAGACGAAGTATCTCCTGTCATCAAACAAACAGTCCGGACATTCGCGCCTTGGCACCCACATCACTGTTGACAGTTATAATTTCGAGAAAGTAGAGAATTTCGTTTACTTGGGAACCAGCATTAACACCGATAATAATGTCAGCATGAAAATCCAACGCAGAATCACTCTTGCCAACAAGTGCTACTTTAGACTGAGCAGGCAATTCAGGAGTAAAGTCCTCTCTCGACGTGCGAAAACCACACTCTACTCTATAAGTCACTCATCATGCCCGTGCTGGTATATGGCGCAGAAGCATGGACATTGACAACATCCGATGAGGCGGCTCTTGGAGTACTCGAGAGAAAGATTTTGCGGAAGATTTGTGGGAATCCGCTGGTGGTAGCAGAGAACGAGGGAGGCCCCCACTGAGATGGAAAGACCAGGTGGAGAAGGACTTGGCTTCACTTGGCATTTCCAAGTGGCGTCAGTTGGAACAGAAGAGAAACGAATGGCGTACTTTGTTGAACTCGGCCAAAATCGCTTAGGCGGTTACAGCGCCGAGATTTATCGCGAACTAGTAGTGGGTCTAAATGTACAAGAAGCGCACCAGTTCAGAACTGGAGATTTTGCCCACAGGGGATAACCTCGTTTTTTTGAAGTACTTAAGAAAGGAAAAGTAACAGCAGGTTCTTATGTATTTGAGGTTGCTGATTATGAACCTAGTGCATGATTTTAAAAATTCATAATGGCCAATCCAATATGGGGGTAAAAAAATTAAACTCGATCCGGGGTTTGTGATTAAGAATCTGAAGTCACCACGTTCACCAAGTTCTATAATGCTTTTATTTAAAGGAAAGGTGGTACATCCCGTAATAATTTCGTTTAGATCCGATCATTGGATCATGAATAAATTAACGGTACTCTTAAATTTGTATATGAAAATTAAATTCGTTTTGTTTTTTGCTTAAAAATTACGTGTTTATTCAGAATTGGGTTCTCCAGTGCCACACAAGTTGTAAAGCAAAGCACAAAAAATAAAATAAAATAAACTTTTTAATATACCACGCTTTTATAAATGGACTAAAAATTAGAAAATAATATTTCTCAGTCCCATATAATTTGTTTAGATAACTGTTGATTTTGAAATTTTAGCAAAAGTAACTATGAACAATTTATGGGATTGAAAACGAAAAACGTGGAGCGCATGCAATATAAAGCATAAGATTTAATTGACAATAGTCAAACCGCATAACATAGACCTAAAACTTCTACAGCGAAAGTACAAATTTGAGATCTATTTTAAGTGGTCGTTATTCATATACCCACTTACATACATATATTATATTAGGCTAGGTCGATTTTGTATGGGGGAAAAATAAAAGCCATTGGTCACGAAAGATTAATTTAAAACTTATCTTTAGCCCACGCAATTGAATCACAGTGTATGAATTTTGAAAATGAAGCTTTGGCTTGTAATATCTATGGAATGCGCTAATTGTTACAAACAGGACGATATATCAAATTAAGGGGTATTAAATTTAGTGCCTCGCGTTCATTTATCAGTTTTCAATAAGTCTACAAGTTTTTAAGATATTAAGATAAAACCTGCAAAAACTATGGGCCACATTCTGCACCCCGTCGGGAAAAGGCCCGATTTTCGAATTAAGTTCCGAAGAAAAAATTGTTTGTATTCTATTTTACGACGGAGATGTATAAGTTGTTCGAATTTTCGAAGTTATTTGTTTTGAAAATAGAAAGCAGTTGGCTAGAATAAGTTATTTTAAGAAAAAAGCAAAGAAAATGTTTTAACAATAACAAAAAAAGCGTAAAATTATGGAATCAATTGCTGCTGGTATTTTATTATTCGAAGAAGATGAATATTCAAGGAGTAACGCAGAAAATATAAAACGACGACAATTTAGAGACGCCTGCGATACCTTTCAGTTGAATATTAAGGCGTAAGTGTATGATATGATACATTTAAAATATGAATGAAAACGTAAATGATATGATATGTCATTCACATCTATCATGTGACAGCTTATTTTGAAAATAGAAAGCAGTTGGCAAGAATAAGTTATTTTAAGAAAAAAGCACAGAAAACGTTTTAACAATAATAAAAAAAGCTAAAAATTATGGAATCGATTGCTGCTGGTATTTTATTATTCGAAGAAGATGAATATTCAAGGAGTAACGCAGAAAATATAAAACGACGACAACTTAGAGACGCCTGCGATCCCTTTCAGTTGAATATTAAGACGTAAGTGTTTGATATGATACATTTAAAAATTACAACTAAGTTTCTTTCAGATTTAAAAAGAACTTTTGGAAAGGCAAAGATTCCTTTAAATAGACAAAGAGTTCATCAATAACGAGCCTCAGCCGGTTGGTAGCTTTCTTTATATAATACTAGCTTATACCCGCGGGTTTCACTCCGCGCTTTTATACAAATATGAAAAATAATTTAATGATGTTAGATTTTATTTCTGTGCCCATTTCGTTATAGCTCGTTATTTTTTAAGCGAGTTAAGTTATTTAGGCCGTTTAAAACTATGAAATTATAAAATCTCGTCTGCGCGCTAGGCATACGAAAGATATCAATCCCTCTAAGTTTAGATTAAAATGTTTCCAGGTATACGACGCGTGAACGTATTCCAACTCAAATTTAGTAACCTGGCCTTGATAAAATACCAATTCTCATTACTGTAGCAAATGCCTCAAGAGAGCTTTAGATTATAAGGCCGAACCCGGCTCTCCCTTTTCCATTTAATGAAATTTATTCTGTCAGTACGGCACTTATAAAATAAATCTCCATAACAAATTTAAAATACTTCGAGAGATTTTCTATCCTTCCAGAGATATGTATTAAGAAGTTTTTAGTATGTATGGGAGGCGACATGCCTCCTTTTTTAA
>NW_016157105.1:321312-326848 GCF_001687245.7 Rhagoletis zephyria
AAATTGATAACATATGCTAATACATGCTAAAAAGCTATCTGCGCTCCGAATTTTAAGCAAATCGGACCGTAAATTAGATTTTTTTGAATAGATCGGTCCCTGGACCACTTTCCGGAAAAAATGGGTCATATATGCTAATATATGCTAAAAAGCTACTTACGTACTAAATTTGAAGCAAATCGGACTATCATAAGATTTTTTCGATTAGACCGGTTCCTGGTCCACCTACCCGGAAAAAAGTAAAATGTTTTTAGCCTAAAACATGGTGGTTACCGAAAGCTATTTGTATACAAAATTTCATGAAAATCTGGCCAGCCGTTCGCGAGATTACCTGTTACAAAAAAAAGGGACTTCTCTTTATATAATTAGTATAGATAGTATAGATTTCATTGGGACACTTGCGTACTGCAGGGTATGTACGAGTGTATATGGATATGTGTATACATACATATGTATGTATGTTTGTGTAAAAAAGTATAAGAGAAACGTTGAAAACGATTTTTTTACTTTCTGTGTACCTATAACTGTTTTATACTTCCATATAGGCCAAGAATGATAGAAATACATCGTGCATATATGTAGGTGAATATTTATATGATTTTTCTCTCCAAATACTTGGCTCTCCTTGCGCAAACACGAAAAGGACTTTATACAATGATAAAGAGAAAATGTCCGTTAGTGGGAAATTTCACTAAGCATTCAAATATTTTCCACCTGAAAAACTTGCTGTGGTTAAACGATGCTTCAGTCGAAAATCGGGGCAACTACGAAGTGGTTGTGAGCACGGTTAAGCGCATGTGAATCTAAATAGAGCTAGTTCCATGAAATTTAACGTATATTTAATGTAGAAATGCTACGAGAGAACTACGCCGGTCTTCCGCAGAGCGTCACTGAGAACATTTATATGTACATATGTTATTTCTCGTCAACGTGAAACTTGTTACTGTTGCCTGATTGTGAATGCACATGCTCCAGCGAAGGACAGGCTTTTAAGTTGGTGAAAACAATTTTTTTATGTAAAGGCTTGCACTTTGGATTAGTGCTATACTGACCACTGCCCTGATGATTTTTTTTTAAACCAATAGCACGTCAAACATTGCATAATAATAAGTTATTTGAAGAAACGCAAATTACCAGAACTGCTCGTACGGATATTCATACGTAATTATATGGTGGTTAAAACTTTGTGTTTCGAGTTTTTAACGAAATCCTATACACATTAATAAAACGGCCTTTAAACGTGATTTAATCAGTGAGGTTCTATTGAATATGTAGATACACAAACATATGTACAAATTTACCTGTATAAGTATAAAGTTTTTTTTTTTTTAATTGGCATAAAGCCAAAATAGAAATTTTACAAAAGAAGCTTAAGCCATTTTCAATCCAAGAGAAAAATAAGGAATATTAAAAAATAGAGCATCTTGGTTTGATGATGTGATGTATGGAAACTATTATGTATAGTTGTATGGACTCATTAGTGCTGCCAAACATTTTTTAATGGAAAAAACCGAGTTCCCAAGAAAAACTGCATTTTCAACAAAAATCTGTAACCCTAAAAGACGAAGGGATTAAGCGGTTTGAATTGAGTTAACCATAAATAACAACAAAAGGTTTATTTAAAATACAATAACATTAATAGCTTCCTTTATAAAAATAATCCTAGGGCTATTCAGAATCTTGTGGAAATGGTCTGGGATTTGCGGTTGGAATTGCATTTGCAAAATTTGTGGTTGCTGCAATGGCAGCCGTGTGCATTTTACTGTCTTGAATTTACAAATACATTTATTAGTAACGTTCGTACTGTGCGGTCGCTTAAACATTCGTTTGAAAGAATTTCTAAAGTTACTTTGTTTATCTAAGTACTAAGCAGTTCTAGTTTGTGTAATTTATACTGCAAAAGCTATTTGAAGCCAAGCTCCAATAAATTGTTGTGTTTTAGACATAAAGTGCGTGGATTAATAATTAGAAATTAATATTCTTGTCATTCCTTGTGCATATTTGCCTCTTTTGGTGCATTATTGTTGTTTTGCGTGAGAGTGCTTTTTCCCATCTTCCGCGATTTATCATACATTTTGCTTATCATCGATCAAATAATTTTCCTGCAAACAGCTGATTTTTGCTTGCTTTTATGCTTTTAAGCTTTTTGGCTCAGTGGCTTTAAAACTGTTAAGTTCAGCACGGTTTCTAACCATTAAACTTACAATACCTAGACTTCTGTGTCTCTCAAACGCTCATATTTGCTACTATCGTACTGAAAGCGTACTCTGTGAGTTTTTCTTGTACATACAAATTGTTACTACATACTTCGCGCTGCAATGTATTCACCCTGCTGTTTTGAAAAATGTAACATTAAAAACGACTTAGAGCGTTGCGTTGCGTGTTGGTTGTGTGATGACTTAGCTCACGTAAAATGTGCTGGTCTCAATGGTAGGGTGGCCGATATCATAACCGATAATAAAGGTGTTCGTTGGCCTTGCCCCAATTGCAGATCAACCGAAGTTGAGCTTTATAAAATGTTTAGGAGCGCCAGAAGTGGCTTCCAAGAGTTGGGTAAGGAGTTAAAACTTCTAAACGAAAAGTTTAAGCGCTATGAAGATGCATTTAAAGACTTTAAGTGCACTGAATCTTCATCCTCTCCATCACCCAAGCTTAAACAAGCTTCAAAAAAGCGGAAGCATGGAGGAGACAGCACTGTTCCTAATCCCATTGCTTTAGATATTGACACTCTGCCAATTGATTATTTGCCTACTCCCGGCATGAATAAGGAATTAATGAGTTTTAATTCTCCGTGTGTTGAGTTATCTCAAGCTGCATCTTCCTCAGGTGTCACTACAATGGCTGCTGCAAAAACGACAACTATGTCTGAACCTACATCTCAAAGTGGACCTTCTCCGTTAATAATAATAATAATAGATTGGCGCTTACACATATGTTAGTGCTTGGCCGAGCTTCTCCTCCGACTTGTGGCGTGCGCCTTGATGTTGTCACACAAAGCGGAGGGACCTACAGTTTTACGCCGACTCCGAACGGCGATTGTATTTTTATGAGATGCTATTTTTCATGGCAGAAATACACTCGGAGGTTTGCCATTGCCTGCCGAGGGACGACCGCTGTTAAGAAAAACCCTTTTTCTATATTTTTTGTGATGTTGCTTTGACCAGGGCTTGAACCCAAGTGCTGATGAGTGAAAGCGCGCACTGCTTACCACTACACCACAGCGGACCTTCTCCGTTACCGAAAGAATTAATCGTAGTTCCTGCGAATAAATCTGTGTTTGTTTCGCGCTTTTCTAGTGAAACGTCGGTAGAAGATGTTAAGTCTTATATAACATCAAAGCTTAATCCCCGGCACATAGCTATTAGAAAATTTAATTTTTCATACGAAAGAAGCATATCTTCCTTCAAAATTGATATTTCCGCTGATCATTTTCAAAACATTGTTGACGGTTCATTCTGGCCCAATGGTGCTTTAGTTCGTGAGTTTGAGTTTAAACCTCGAACTCGGAATGAAAATACTGTTCAAATTCCTTCCTCAGGATCAAAAAACTTATAAGTAATGTTTTCTTCAATATTTATTACCAAAATGTTAGGGTCTAAATACAAAATTCACTAAGCTGTACTTAAAGTCTTTTGATTTAAATNTGGCTGCTGCAAAAACGACAACTATGTCTGAACCTACATCTCAAAGTGGACCTTCTCCGTTAATAATAATAATAATAGATTGGCGCTTACACATATGTTAGTGCTTGGCCGAGCTTCTCCTCCGACTTGTGGCGTGCGCCTTGATGTTGTCACACAAAGCGGAGGGACCTACAGTTTTACGCCGACTCCGAACGGCGATTGTATTTTTATGAGATGCTATTTTTCATGGCAGAAATACACTCGGAGGTTTGCCATTGCCTGCCGAGGGACGACCGCTGTTAAGAAAAACCCTTTTTCTATATTTTTTGTGATGTTGCTTTGACCAGGGCTTGAACCCAAGTGCTGATGAGTGAAAGCGCGCACTGCTTACCACTACACCACAGCGGACCTTCTCCGTTACCGAAAGAATTAATCGTAGTTCCTGCGAATAAATCTGTGTTTGTTTCGCGCTTTTCTAGTGAAACGTCGGTAGAAGATGTTAAGTCTTATATAACATCAAAGCTTAATCCCCGGCACATAGCTATTAGAAAATTTAATTTTTCATACGAAAGAAGCATATCTTCCTTCAAAATTGATATTTCCGCTGATCATTTTCAAAACATTGTTGACGGTTCATTCTGGCCCAATGGTGCTTTAGTTCGTGAGTTTGAGTTTAAACCTCGAACTCGGAATGAAAATACTGTTCAAATTCCTTCCTCAGGATCAAAAAACTTATAAGTAATGTTTTCTTCAATATTTATTACCAAAATGTTAGGGTCTAAATACAAAATTCACTAAGCTGTACTTAAAGTCTTTTGATTTAAATAATGAAATTTTGGTTTTTACTGAAACTTGGCTAAAATCGAATGTGTTTAATAGTGAAATATTGTGCAGTAAGTATGAAATATTTAGAAATGATCGCTTAGATAGAAAAGGCGGGGGCGTTTTAATAGCTGTTCAGACCGACTTTTCCTCTGAAAAAGTTGTGTTCACAGGTACAGATGATGTTGAATTCCTCTGTTTTAGAATACGGTGCCCCTCAAGTAGTGTTTTTCTTGTTGCAATTTATATTCCACCAAACTCTAACCCTTCGGTTTACTTCAAACATTCTTCATTATTGCTCTCTTTATTTGCCATGGTCAAGCCCTCCGATTCGATTGTCGTGTTTGGTGATTTCAATCTAGCGTGTGTTTCCTGAGATTCGGTGGATGGAATTCTGGTGCCAAATTCTTCTCGGGATGAACTTAACCAATTTCTTGACGAACTTTCTGATCTTGGTCTATATCAGATTAATTCAGTTATCAATAACTTAGGTAAATGTCTTGTTTTAGCGTTTATTGATGATACTGACAAATGCACTATAATACGCGGCGATCCTTTAGTTTTACCTATAGACCCTTATCACCCACCACTTGAATTGTCCTGGGCGCCATCCTCTGATTCATGTTATTGTCCTGAAAGTAGAAAGCCGAAAGGTCGGCGATATTCTTTCAAATACGCTAACTACGACAAGCTTAAAATAGCTATATCTGAAATAATCTCGCCTGAGTATGATGGGGATATTGGGAACAGTACCTTACACTTTAGTAAAATCTTGAATAATATATTCAGTAAACTCATTCCTCTTGTTAAAGAAAATACCGGACCTCGTAACTCGTTGTAGTTTAACTCAGAGCTAAAGCATTTAAAAAATCAGAAAACTAAATCATTTAAACTTTATAAAAAATCAGGCCTGTCTTCTCACTACGCCGCGTACTCCATCCTTCGTCATAAANTACGATAACAGAAAAACAGTTTATGGATTTCTTCAGTTCGCCGGGAGAGCGCTTCCTTGCTGCAGGTGATTATAATGCGAAGCACCCTCACTGGGGCTCACGCTTGTCCAACCCTAAAGGCAAGCAATTATATAACGC
>NW_016157105.1:326930-327182 GCF_001687245.7 Rhagoletis zephyria
CGATTACGCTTCTCCTGGAAAGCCTACATATTGGCCGGCAGACCCGCAAAAGTTGCCAGATTTGATTGACTTTGCGGTGACAAAGAAAATTCCTCGCGGCCTGTACTTTTCACCTTGTGGCATCAGCCGGAAGAAAAAGAGTCACCCTATATGCTCACGACAAGGGCTACAAATTGGTTAAAGTATAAAAAATATATCAGTGCGCATATAGACCTCGATCCAAATTTAGATACGCCGACCGATATTGAAAAC
>NW_016157105.1:327198-382044 GCF_001687245.7 Rhagoletis zephyria
TTTTGTTATGCCAACACAATCAAGCGCAGCTATTCCGCTGCAATTCACTTGATCATGTGGTTGTTGGTATTGTTGGCTTTTTGTTAATAATTCTATTTTAGAATGTGTCAGTGGGACTCGTCGGTTCGAATCCTATTGAAAGAAGTCTCATGAGGAAATGTGGTGATTTCCGAAATAGCTATCACTTCTACCATTTTTATAAGCTTTTATTTAACTTGGTCATCCCGCGGAAATCGCGGAAATTTCCAATCGATTTTAAACTAACTTCCCGACAAGTTAGAGACTTGAAATTCATTCATTTTCAGAGTATTTCATATTTTTTAAAAACGAAGTAAATTGTTACAAATTGTTAGTAATTTTCGTTAGAGTTTGAATAACTCATTTCACTAAGTGGCTTTTAGTAACTTTAACGAGACCTTAACTTATTTGATTTTATTCATTTTAGTGCAGTTTTGACAAAATTTTCTTGCTAAAAAACCTTTTGTTACACTACTTTATTAAATTCCTTTGATTGTACATGTTAAATAAAAGCTTGTTTTAAGAAAATATTTTTTTACATTATTTTATTTCAAGTTATTGTTGCTTTTCCACATTAAATTTTCATTTAAAAAACGGCCTCGAGCTCAATATAAACTACTTCATTATATTCCTTTGATTGTACATGTTAAATAAAAGCTTGTTTTAAAAAATATTTTTTTACATTATTTTATTTCAAGATATGTTGCTTTTCCACATTAAATTTTCATTTAAAAAACGGCCTCGAGCTCAATATAAATTGTTGAATATAATTGTTATAAGACCAAAAAAATAACAAAAACAAATAACTTAAGGACGAGCACACCCAAAAGTAAAACATTCTAAAATATAATTATTAGCAAAAAACTAACAATACCAACAACCACATGATCAAGTGAATTGCAGCTGAATAGCTGCGCTTGATTTTGTTGGCATAGCAAAAATGAAAATAGTGGAAAAAAGCAAATGATAATTTACAAGGCGTACTTAGCACGGTGCATAGGCAACTGGCTGAGTCAGTGGGATCGTCGGTTCGAAGCCTACTGAAAGAAGTCTGATGAGGAAATGTGGTGATTTCCGAAATAGCTATCACTTCTACCATTTTTTCNGAGTTCAATAAAAATTGTTGAATATAATGGTTATAAGGCCAAAAAAATAACGATAAACAAAATCTTTAAGAACCTATTTTTATTCATAAGAAACTCCATATTTGAAGGTATTTCCAAATCGGTCCAGCTTCGCTAATAGTTAAGACAGTCGCTGGTGTTCATCGGACAATATAGTCCACATATACCAAACGCACTCTAGCTTATTTTCATATCTTTCCACCTCGCTTTTCTCTGCGGCACTCACCAAGCTAAGAGAACGTAAGTCAAAGCCCCCTCTCCGACTTAAATACGTTCGGTACCAAGAACTCACCTCAGCGGTGAGCGGCTCTTTACGTACATATTATCATATCCACACAGTGTTGCCAAACATGGGCTTTTCCTATCAAAACTGGTAGGTTTTTTTCCATTTGGTAGGTTGGGGACTACGAGTGATAGTTATTTGAGAAAAATAAAAAATATGTATCACCAAACATTTTAGCAATTTTTTTACATGAATATTTCACCGGTGCGTTCGTATAACGGCGGCCGCAAACATGATTCCTCAGTCCAAACGTATACCCTTATTATTGCCAATATACAATACGAACATCCATATATACTTTATGGCGTACTTGGACCAAGATTCCAGGAAAGTCTGCCAATGGGCTTGTACCCAACCATATTCTTCGCAATCGAAGTCTGTGTTCTCGAATTTTATCGTAGAAAGCAAATAGGGCCAGAATAAATATTATGCCAGATATTTAGGCAGCGTTAGAAGCATTACAGTCTTTTAAAACGGCATCAAGGCTTGTGAACTCTTGAACAACCTGCGGGCCCACAATAGCGTACCGCTGTGGAGGGTTCAGGGACATGAAGGGTTTGAAGGTAACGAAAGGGCTAACTGTCTTGCAAAGAGTGCAGCATGGTTCCGAGCCACGTATATAACAGTGAAAAATGTTTGTGATTTTATTTCTCTTTAAAAAAATTGTTTCAAATCCATATTCCGCGGATTTAATTGGGACGCTCCGTTTTCCACGTTAAAAAAAAGTGTTGAACCAAAAATTAAGGCAAATATAATTTCACGTAATTTGCAAGAAACAAAAACACAAACACCGCCACAAAATCTTAAAATTTTTTTCCTGATTCTCTGTGGCACAAAGTGCAATTTTTCCGTTTGACACAAATTTTCTTATTTTTTGCGAAAGATATCTGGGTGGTAATCAGCTATTTTTAATCAAATCTTCTATTAATTTATATACGTCTGACCTTCCACGACATTCAAAATGCCACTTGGACACAGTCCACCAAAAGTTTCTGAAATTGAGACAAAGTCAAAAGGTGCTTCACAAGAAGCCACCGGCGGTAAGAGGGAACCCTCAACGCGCCCGAAATCTGAAACTTTTGACCCATCCGCTCATAAATTTATAGCGGAAAGTGACAGTATCATGAGATACTATGCAAAATTCAGTGATGCACCAATACAAGACCACACTGAATCCTATCTCATGAAAAAAGACAATTCACTAGATGATTGTTGGGCACGGCTTCAGTCCACCTACGTATTTGAAAAGCCAGATGACAGCCTACCCGAAAACTTTAAGATTTTGGTAGAAGGCAAGTACTTCACTTGCCCTGAATTATATGAGGACGAGCACACCTAAAAAGTTAAACATTCTAATAATAAAAATATTAACAAAAACCAACAAAACCAACAACCACATGATCAAGTGAATTGCAGCTGAATAGCTGCGCTTGATTTTGTTGGCATAGCAAAAATTAAAATATTGGAAAAAAGCAAACGATAATTTACAAGGCGTACTTAGCACGGTGCATAAGCAACTGGCTGAGTCAGTGAGATCGTCGGTTCGAATCCTACTGAAAGAAGTCTGATGAGGAAATGTAGTGATTTCCGAAATAGCTATCACTTCTACCATTTTTTCAAATTATTGTTGCTTTTCCACAATAAATTTTCATTTAAAAAATGGCCTCGAGCTCAATATAAATTGTTGAATATAATTGTTATAAGGCCAAAAAAATAACGATAAACAAAATCTTTAAGAACCTATTTTTATTCATAAACAACTCCATGTTTGAAGGTATTTCCAAATCGGTCCAGCTCGCTTAAATCTTAACATTTTTCCGAAATATTTTGGTCGAAGTCTTAAAATATAATACATTTTATAATTCTAAAATACCTCCCTTGACCTAATGGTCAGTAAGCAATTTTTTTACGCTTCGACCACGTTTTTATCAAATTCTGGAGCTGATGGAAACTTACGAGTTCGTAATCACTACAAAAAAGGCTATACAAAAATCTTTAACATTCGCCGCATCGCATTTTTCTCCCTTTTCATCTCAGATTCATTGTGTACTTCGTAAATCAGACTAAAATCCACGACCCGACAAAATTGGCATTATCCATTGTCGTGCTGAAATAATTTGATGACGAAAACTGTGGAAAACTAACCAGTGCTGCCAAAGTGTCGAATTGAATTTTTAGGCAATGCTATGTACTTTTTGATCCAACTCGGCTCTCGAAAAATTACTTGCATGCAAAACGACACTCGCAATGAAACTTAATATTTTGGCGCTTACATTTTTGCTAAGTGTTTGGCCGAGCTTCTCTCATTGGTATGGACAAAACGATACTACTAATACAAGTACATACTCGAAAATTTTCGTCCGATGCCAAGTAATTTTAGCATCGATACTTTTGGACCGAGTACTGAGTAGGTATCGGAAGAAAGTACTTCTATCGAAACCCGATTCAGTGACAGTTTTATTACCGGACTTTTATTTTTTAATCTAATTATTATTTTGAATAGCTGAAAATTTTTGGCAGTTTAGTTGCCAATGAAAAGAAAGTCCACAAACAAAGACTTATTATCTCCTCGTTAGCTTAAATCTAGCTTGAAGTGAACAGTTGCGAAGCCCACTATGTAAATACATACTCATAAGTGGATATAGGAAGCAAGGGAAATTAAAAACGCAACATCTCCAAAAGGATTAACTAACGTGGTTGTTTTATTTCTACCCGTTTATATTCAATTAAAGGTAAATTTACTAAGTCCAAAAGGTTAGGTTAGGTTATTCTCGCTGACCGAACGCCCTACATAGACCAATAGGCCCCTAGTGATGCCAGATGGAGAGAGAGGTTCAGTTAAGTATGTTCGAAGTATACATTATTTAGGATGTCAACCAGGGCTGCCAACTTAGCTCAAACCGTGCCATTTTTGGCCTTATTCTACATAAAATGGCACTTAATTTTTTAATTTGGCAGAAAGAGCCAAAATGACACTTTTGAAAAATAGCAATATTTCAATACATTTTTGTGAAATTCTTTGCGTGTACATGTTTTTCTCAACTACAATCTTCTAATTTCTATGGTGTAGACAACTGGTTTATCTTAATTTGGCATTCGACTTTTGTTTTAGGAACGTGTTTCAACTTTTAATGCTAAATGGGAAGAATTTAAACGAATGGCACCTTTTCGGCAGTTTTATTTTTCTATTTGGCACATTTTGGCACTTTTTTATCCTCAATATGGCACTTCATAGCTAAGTATAGTTGGCAGCCCTGATGTCTACACTTTTTGAGAATTTCAGCAGTTCTTGAAGCCCGAGTGTTCTCACGTCTTCAAGATTATTAAACTCTGGAGCTCCGAGATATTTGAATCGAGCTTTTGATAAGTAGAACGCTAGTATAGGATGTATTCTAGGGCCTTCCTTGTTTCCGTCACCATGCATTTCCTGCAAACTTCACTAAGAGCAATCCCCATTTTTCTTGATTGCGCTGCCAACATGTTATGGTCTCTTGGGACACCTATCATAGCTCTGCAGTCTCTTCGTGCCAGCGATAGTATGAACCGGGTTCGTGCCCCGTTCTCCAGTCTGCACATGACTTTAGAGATTTTGCAGGTGTTTAACGCATTCCATCTCGATAAATCCTGCTTTTTAACCCTCTGTTCTATTTCGTTACAAAATTTTTTAGCGGCTTCGGAATGTTATTCTTTTGTTCTAGAACCAAGTGGATTCCGCCCTTGGTAATCTTATCTACAATTTCGTTACTTGTAATGCCCTTGTGGTCGGGGACCCAATAATTATGCAGTCGCCTGGTTGCTGCTGCCCTATTTATGGCCTCCCTGCTTCCAAGGGCATTTTTTGACGTAAATTGGTATGAGCTTAAAGCCTTAATCGCTGCTTGACTATCTACGTATATGTTAACTTCAGAGTTGTTTCAGTCATTGAGTAGGCTAGCTCATCGGTTTTTCCTACTGCGAAAACCTCTGGCTGGAATATACTGCAGTGATCCGGCAGCTTGATGGGCCGACGAACACTAAGTTCTGAGCAGTGCAATCCCGCTCCTACTTAGGGATGCAACATCACTCTTAAAAACATCGATGTTCCTACACCAAACATCGATGTTAAAAAACATCGGTTATAAAAACGATACATCGATGCTTTACCGATGTAATAATAAAATAATAATAAAATGTAGCCTGAAATATTTTTTCAACTCGAAAGAACTAGATTCGCATATCCGCTACAAACCAAAACTTTATACAAAACTTTGAAAAATTCAACACATTTTTATCTTAATTTTGAACTTTTCTATTTGAATTTTTAGAAAAAGCCGCTAAAAATCGCCTTGCTTTTTAAGGAATTTGTTTTGTTGATGGGGTTTTGCACATTTTATCATATAAAAGTAAATTTATTGTAGAATTAAATGCGAAAGACCTTTTGCAAACAAAATTAAAAAAATCAACGCCAGTAATTATAATTGCACATTTTATATTAAAAAAAACGCAAAAGCCGAAAGAGAAAAATCATCAAAAATCAAAGGGATTCTGTTATAATATTTAGACTAAAAAGTTTAAAATTTAGATGAAAATTTGTAATTTTTTTTTGTGGTTACGGAATGAACTATATTTTTATTAAAAAAAAATAACAAACAAATTTAACTTAAAAAGCGTTAAATATTTAACAAAAATCAGCATGTACTCACGTTTGATCGCTAGTGTATGTATGTACATATAGAAACTTCCTTCAAGCAGCATATTTCAATACAAGTATAAGTATGTTGCCATAAGTATGATGTATCTTAAATATGTAAATCTTATTTATTTAAATATGAATAAAAATTTTGAAATGAGTTCATGTTCAATGATGGTTGCTCCAGCTTCCGGCATAATGTTTTTTTGAAGAACACTATTTTTGATAAATTTTTTTTAGGATCCAGGAGTAATTGTGGGTCAATGGCAGTATTTTTCCCTGAAAGGGAATAACATTGGCTTTCTAAACCATTTTTTATTTCATATCAAAATATTGCTTCTGTCGAAAACGCTACGATTAATTCGCATGGAGTGTTCAAAAAGCACACTGTGCTCCTTCCGTTTTCGTCGATAGTAACCCGAAACTCCTTATCCCAGTTATAGCAAGGTACCTTGTGGTCAGCTGATTAAGTTAAGTGACATTTTGACCAGTTTTGGTTTTTCTTTTGTTTATTTAATAAATCCACATTTCAAACATGGTACAAAAATTATAAAAAATCAACAAGCTTTAACAACTACACCCAAAAAATTTAAACTTTTTGTTTAAAATTTTTAGAAAAATTCTAGGTATGCAGTTTTATAGCCCATTAAATTTAAGTAGGTAAAAGTGAGTTGATTTCAAGACCCTAGGAAATCGCGTTGATTTTTGATGATTTTTTTTGCTGACGGTGCTAAGCATTTTCTTCTATATAAAAGGCACTGTCCTAAGACAAAACATGAATGAATTGGCTTTTTATATTTTTGAATAACTAATCTTTAATATGGACCACACTTCATATAAAAATTCGTATGTGTCCCACCCGCGACAAACGTTGTCCCACCCGTGACATGAGAATTTCGGATTTTTTTTTTATAATAAAGCCATCATTTTTGTTGTAGTTTTTGCTTTGCTTGTGTTCGTGGTTGTTTGTTTTATTATAAGACATCAAGTTCACACAGTAAAGGAAATCAATACGCAGAGTTTCCGTAAAATATATCTGCCCTAAAAAGGAGATTCTTTTTTTGCCCTACCCGTGACAGAAGAAATAACTAAAATTTTTTCTATATAAAAGTAAGTAATAATAAGAAGTAAGTAATATACAAATGTCCACCCGTGACGGTAGAATCACCCCCTGTAAATTTCCTACAAATGGACTTAGCAACTTTCACTCTTAGCTAGCGATATGAATGCAAATTTGTCCTCCAAAAATTATCAACATGATTACTTCGTTCAGGATTACATATACCATTGTTACTCTGCAAAAATTCTGTTGAACAGATAACTTTTATTAATTAAGTTATTTGTATGAAATAAATTATAAAATAATGGATTTTGATCTCAATCTCTTTCTCTTTGTACAAAATAAATATTTATGTATAACAAATAAAATACGTATGATAAGGAGTGTCAGGAAGCTGCAGAGAAAGAAGATGCCGCATACAGAGCCACGCTGCGATCGGGGGACCGCTATAGGGATTTGAAGAGGGAAGCGAGACGTATTTGCCGCAATAAGAAGAGAGAGGCCGAAATACGTGAGTGAGAAGAGCTTGAAAGGCTGGCCGACAGGAAGAATGCCCGAAAGTTTTACCAGAGAATTAGGCGACTTACGGAAGGTTTCAAGACCAGGGCGTACTCCTGTAAGAACAACAATGGTGACTTAGTTACCGATGTTCAGAACGTACTTAAATTATGGAGGGAACACTCTTCCACCCTACGGCATAGTAGCAGCACGGAAAGTTGTGGAGAAGAAGAACCCGAGCCCTCAGTCGATGATGCTGGAGTCGATGTTCCACCGCAATATGCAGCTGAAAAACAACAAAGCTGCTGGAGCTGTCAGCCAGCCTGCGGAGCTATTCAAGTACGGTGGCGAGGAGTAGATAAGGTGCATGCATCAGCTCCTTTGCAGAATATGGTCTGATGAATGCATGCCCGACGGCTGGAATTTAAGTGTGCTCTGCCCAATCCACAAGAAAGGCGACCCCGCCATTCGCGCCAACTACCGCGGGATCAGCCTTCTAAGCATAGGTTACAAGTGTTATCGAGCGTATTGTGAGAAAGACTGAAGCCCATAGGTATTCACAATACGCCAAATCTTGGAAAAGACACTCACCACCTATTTGTCGACTTTAAAGCCGCTATATTTGTCGACCGCTGTGGTGTAGTGGTAAGCAGTGCGCGCTTTCACACATCAGCACCTGGGTTCAAGCCCAGGTCAAAGCAACATCCCAAAAAATATAGAAAACGGTTTTTCTTAACAGCGGTCGTCCCTCGGCAGGCAATGGCACACCTCCGAGTGTATTTCTGCCATGAAAAACAGCTTCTCATAAAAATACAATCGCCGTTCGGAGTCGGCGTAAAACTGTAGGTCCCTCCGCTTTGTGTGACAACATCAAGGCGCACGCCACAAGTCGGAGGAGAAGCTCGGCCAAACACTAACATATGTGTAAGCGCCAAACTATTATTATTATTATTAAAGCCGCTTTCGACAGCATTCAAGGGAGTTGGCTATACGCTGCTATGTCTGAATTTGGCATCCCCGCCAAACTGATACGGCTGTGTAAACTGACGTTGACCAATACCACCAGCTCCGTCAGAATTGGGAAAGACCTCTCTGAGCCATTCACCACCAAACGGGGTTTCAGACAGGGCGACTCCTTTTCATGTGACTTCTTTAATATTATGTTGGAGAAGATAATAAGAGCTGCAGAACTGAACCGCTCAGGAACAATTTACTACAAGAGCGTGCAATTGCTGGNTTATGCCGTTGACATCGACATCATCGGTAACAAAAACCGCTAAGTCTGTTCTGCCTTTTCCAAGTTGGATAAGGAAGCAATGCGAATGGGTCTGGTGATAAACGAGGACAAGACGAAGTATCTCCTGTCATCAAACAAACAGTCAGTACGTTCACGGCTTGACACCGACGTCACTATTGACAGTTATAATTCCGAAAAGTAGAGAATTTCGTTAACTTGGGAACCAGCATTAACACCGCTAATAATGTCAACATGGAAATCCCACGCACAATCTCTCTGGCCAACAAGTACTACTTTAGACTGAGTAGGTAATTCAGGAGTAAAGTCCTCTCTCGAGGTACGAAAACCACTCTGTATAAGTCACTCAACATGCCCGCGCTGGTATATGGCGCAGAGGGGTGAACAATGACAACATCCGATGGGGCCGCTCTTGGAGTATTCGAGAGAAAGATTTTGCTGAAAATTTACGGGCTTTTAGGTGTTGGTGACGGCGAGTACTGCAGACGATGCAACGATGAGCTGTATGAGCTTTACAACGACATGGACATAGTGCAGCGAATTAAAATACAGCGGCTCGCTGGCTTGGCCATGTCGTTCATGGACACCGACGCTCCAGCTCTGAAAGCATTCAATTCGGAATCCGCTGGTGGTAGCAAAGGAAGAGGGAGGCTCCCACTGCGATGGAAACACTATGTGGAGAAGGCCTTGGGTTCACTTGGCATTTCCAATTGGCGCCAGTTGGCGAAGAAAAGAAAAGACTGGCGCGCTTTGTTGAACGCGGCCAAAATCGCTTAGGCGGTTACAGCGCCAAATAAGAAGAAGAGAAGATATAAAATACGTATATAAAAAAGAAGCAAATTCCGTTAACAAAACTCTGGGGACTTTTTATAAACCAACTTATTGGACTTTGTACTTTTTTCTTGAGTTTTGGGAGGCCATCCTAGTAAAACATGTTTTAAAAATTAAAGTTTTTCTTAAAGAGATTAAGTATCATTCGTCTAAAATCAAAAATGATAGTCAGACATACTCGTACTTACACTCGGAGGTTTGCTATTGCCTGCCCAGCGGAACCGCTGTTAGAAAAACTTTTTCTAATTTAGATGTTGCTCGGTCCAGTAATCGAACCCAGGTCCTACGGTCGTCAGCAATACACATTAACCCAATTTTCCCAGATTAAATTTTTGTACACTTGTTTTTGCTTTTTTCTATATACAGGGTAAAAGTAGCTTTAAAGTAAAGGAAAAAATATGAATAAAACTTCGGGAGTACTATAGCTCATCCGATATCGGCCGTTGCCATATTGCAACACGGGGCGTGTTCCAAACGGATTGTTAGAACGTGGTATTTTGTTAAAATATAACATAATAAAAACACTATTTATAAGCTTTAATACATTTATGGAAAATATATGCGTATTATACGTTCAAATGGGATGTATCGTAAAAAGTAGCAAACCATTTCTAACATAAACCCACATCACATTTTACACATGCTAATCGTCCTATGGTTTTACATGCTTCAACAGGACAACGACTTTTTTCGTAAATTTGAATGGGTTAGTGGTTTAGTCACAAGGAGAAATAAGGTCCGGAGGTTAGGTGGCATCGAGCTGTCAATTAAAGACCTCAAAGTTTTTGGAAGTAGTCTTGGAAGCGCAATGTTGAAAATGGGCAAAATCAGGCAATAATCACGCCTACCTCTCATGTAGAGTGGCCAGATGCGGTGATTTAATCTGTACACGTGCTAATTTTTTATTGTACTGATTTTTAAGAACCCGAAATCAGTACGCAAAATCTACTGATTTTCTGAGTTTGTACTGATTTTTTTCTGATTTTTACATTTAATAAATATTTTTGTGAATTGGTATAAGTGACATTTACTTTTTGACAACTCATACGTGTGACCAGATTGAAAGCAGTTTAATCAACATGTAAATGCAGCGAGAATTAAATTTAAACCATTTTTCGAAAGCTGTCACCTTGAAATTGTTTCGTTTCCTAGCATATTGCAAAATAACTGCTTGGATTCAACACAACATTATAGCCCTGTTCCAGGTACTTCACGGTTCGCAGGATTTACAGGCAAAGCTGTTTTCGCCACTAATAAACCTTATGGAAGGTGGCGACCGGGAACGACTTCCTGTAAAAACCTGCAAATCGTGAACCACCTGAAACAGACTTAGTATTTAAAACTGAAGAGACTACTGCTGCTTTTGTGCTTTTTGTGCAATTTAAGCTCTAAAAATTTGGAAAAGGTGTAAACTACCCAGTTTTTGATATGATATACATGTGTACGTATGTATGCGTTGTTGGTACATGTAGGGAAAATTCCCTACCCGTTAAAATTTTAGTCGAAAAAATGAGTGTAAAGCAAAAAAAGGACAGATTTTTATAAATAAATTAAATGTAAGGATTTTTCGAGAAATCGAAATTGTTATGCAAAAACGATTTGTTTCCCTCAAAATGCAAACATGCAGAAAAGTTCATGTTTTTTCAAGCTATCGTCGACATCTAAATTGTTGGCGCGTGTTAATTTTGTACATCTTAATCAATTTGGCAAATTTGCGGCATTGTACACCTTTTGAGGGTAAGGTGCTTCAATGGCACACCCCATTTGATATTTCATGAGCACTCAATCCGATTTTTGTGGCCTCAGTAGCTATTTGGGCGTTCACTTGATAAAGCCAAAAGTTAAAGTTAAACAAAATTATTATTTTTTTCACATATCGCTACTTTACTCGAAAAAACGAAACTCGAGAAAAACGGCTTTAAAGTGTTGTATCTACATATACTCCCATAATAAAAATTAATACATATTTTTTTTTAGTGATATACTGGTAATCACTATAGCTATGCAATTGTTACACGATATAGAAAAGAGGTAGCGGTAATTTATGCATACTTACCTCAATATGTATTTGTATTTTTAAGTTTATGGCACTACTGAAGTAAATGAGCGATATGTATATGTGGTTCTGTGGAATAACGATACAACTCAAAACAAAAAAAAACCCTCAGTTCTGTTAAGGGCCCATGTCTCTAATCCTTGTGTAATCCTAACCAAGGTAAGAAGAAGGGATTACTAATGTAAGTGGTAAAGATTAGACGTGGATTAGAAAAAGATTTGAAACGTGAGCCCGAATTAAGGGACTCTTTTGTTTTGAGTTGTGTCTTTATGTTAGTGTGCCGTGTAGAACAAGCTAAGTGGACAAAATTATTTACGAACGCGAACGTGAACGTATCAAATATTCCCTATTGATTCTCCTTCGCGAACGATAAGCATAAAACAAGTCCAGATCGTTCGCTTTCGCGAATGTTAAGTAGAAAGATTTCCGCTGTTGTTCGTACGCATATGTATTGGTAGACCAAACGGCGCACATATTTTTATGAAAATTTTAACTCAAAATGTTTACAAAATACGTGTTATGACATTTAAAATTGTAAACGTTTAAAATTAAGTAAATAAAATGGGAGGACGTCCAATTATTCCACAAAAACAAAAAAATAAAGCTCTTTAAAGTTTGACATCGATTATCTCTATGTTGCCATGGTCCGATTGCAGAAACATGCACATCAACGTGTTCGTCTCGGCGAGGAGAATGTTTATGGTCACGTAAGAACATGAGGTGCCATCTGTTAAAAAAAATAAATATAATTAAGTTAAAATAATTCCTACAATAAGGGTACAAATCGAAATAGTTTTGAAAAGACTTTATTTCTAAACAACAAGTGGGAGGGTTACCACCTGTTTAAAAACGAAATTCAACTTTAAGGAAATAAGACACAAATTGGTATTACAAAAATAAAACCCACATCAAAAATATTTCTGGATTAAAATGCCTTTAAAAAATACCTTTCATTTGATATCCACGTTAATAGTTTCAGTTAAATTTTGTAGAATCGAAAATCAATATCCTAAGGGATAACACTTACTACATAGAAAAAGAATTGTTTAAGAGCCTACTTTTAGTACGCATGTATAGTAATATTGTATTTTATTTTTAAACAATAAACTAAATAAATATAAAATCGAAAAAAGGTGGCAACCCTGTTATCTCTGAATTGGGCATTTTTAAAATAGTTTCACTCGATACCCAATATGGCGTTTTTTTAACTTTAAAATAATTTCGAATAGGTGGCAACTTTGTTCGAATATCTGCAGAGGTAACACCTGCCTATATAACCTTAAAATTAAAAACACTATCTGAATACAAAATTGTATCAAAATCGTCAGAGCCAACATGTTACTAAAACTTTCCGTTAAGACGTGAATTTTTTCGAAAAGTACTGACACCTATTTTCTCCCCCTGTAACACCATAAAGTTTTAAATTAACCCTTCCACCCCCCACCTGAGCGCTGTTTTATTCGTCTTGACTTTCCTTTCACCTCCTTTATTTATTGAACTCTTTTACAGAACACCGTATACATGTAAATAAAACTGGTACAGTACTGCAGCAGTATTTTCGGTAATTTTTTTTGTTTTCAAACGAACTATAAAGCATAACATGCAAGCAAAAATCTCAGCGCCGGTGAGTGGTGTTTCATAACTTTATAACTCTAGTTCATTTCTCAAATCCATTAAAATTTGTAAAAATACGATATTTCTCATTGTAGCTCTGCCGATGCCATTTAATACTATATATTTATTAAACTATGCGGATTATAGGGTATTTGTCTGCTTTACAATTATCCAATTTAATATAATTTAAAACTTTAACAAACGATCTATAGCAGATTTGTATATCTTCGGTTTGTCTTAAATACATCTAAAAAAACAAATAAATTATTAACAACACGGCATTTTGACAGCGCGGTCCGAGCGAATGAAAACAAACATTCTCTTCACCCTGTGTTCAGTTATAAAGAAAAAAAAAATGCGTTTGTAAAATTCGACTTTAGGTCGCTAAAATTAGGCGAATACCCCTATGTGTGGCGAGCGTTCATATATGTAGCTACATATAAGTGGCATCGGTGCCTTCGCGAACGTTCACTGCTGTCGTTCTCGTTCATAAGTGAATGTAAATGCTGCGTCAAAAATGCGCGGAAAGTTGGCGTGGCTGCAGATACTATTCTATGCGAAGGCAATATTGTCAATTGCATAAGATTTGCTCCGTTCATTCAATTTTCAAAAATGAGGTGTCAAACAAAAGAGATTGGCCTCTAGGTTAGGTTAGGTAAGCGGGTTGCCTCCGCATATGGAGACACACTTGGACTCGACTGAGCTGTCCATTGTGAGGCCCTTAGAGGCGGGAGGGAAAAGGACGCCGGGAGGCTGGAAAAAAGATAGTGAATGGGTAGGGGAAGCTATGTGAGAAAGACGACACCTATAAAATTTTGCCGGAGAAACGCTCCGTGCTCACAAAGAAGCTCTTCAGTCGACTTATGTCCACTCCCGAGAGCTCATCGGGAGAGTGCAAGAAGTGCGATCCAAGGTGCTTAAGCCTTTCGCTCGCAAAGGCAGGGCACCAGAGCAGCAGATGTCCGAAGCCTCTTTTATCGCGGCCACCTCAGCCTGGAAAACACTCCAGTGATCCGGTAACCTAAATTTCAGGTTGATGGAGAGTTCTTCGCAGAAGACACCTCCGCCCACCTTCCCATTCAGCTTCGATCCATCTGTAAATAAGTTTACAAGTCCTCGATTCTAGATACTTCACCGCTCCCAGTCTCCCCTCGCTGGAATGTCGGTGGTAAAAGATCCATTTGGACCCAGAACAGGCGTGTTACTACACGAGTCGGTAGGAACCCGAAGCCTTTTAGTATTATGGAGAGGAAGTGAACTTGACGCCCACCCCACTTAGCCTTAAACCCTTCCAGCTATCTATATCTATATCTATCTATAGGCACGACATTTAGCGTGGCATTAAGCGCAAGAGTAGGTGTGGTTCCAAGTGCCCCACTGAATCCAATTAAAGTGGCTCTTTGCACCATCCACAGCTGCTTGACGCTGTAGGCCTTGTCAAGTGCGTTCCACCAGACGAGTACCCCATATAATTAAATTGGATTGATTTTAGTTTCATAAAGCCAATGCACTACCTTCGGTGAGAGGCCCCAGCGCTTTCCAATGGCCCCTCTACAACCATACAATACTACTCTAGCGTTCTTGACTCGTTCCTCCACGTTAGGCTTCCAGGAAAGCGTACTGCCAGGGATCAAGCCCAAGTACTTCCCCTGTAAGGGGGCCTTAGAGGAAGACCACCCATTGAGGGAAGACGGCAATTCGGTATCTTATACCTCCTAGTAAAAAGAAGAAGCTCCGTTTTACTGGGATTTACATCGAGCCCGCAGCTTGAANAGGACAGATTTTTATAAATAAATTAAATGTAAGGATTTTTCGAGAAATCGAAATTGTTATGCAAAAACGATTTGTTTCCCTCAAAATGCAAACATGCAGAAAAGTTCATGGTTTTTCAAGCTATCGTCGACATCTAAATTTTTGGCGCGTGTTAATTTTGTACACCTTAATCAATTTGGCAAATTTGCGGCATTGTACACCTTTCGAGGGTAAGGTGCTTCAATGGCACACCCCATTTGATATTTTATGAGCACTCAATCCGATTTTTGTGGCCTCAGTAGCTATTTGGGCGTTCACTTGATAAAGCCAAAAGTTAAAGTTAAACAAAATTATTATTTTTTTCACATATCGCTACTTTACTCGAAAAAAGGAAACTCGAGAAAAACGGCTTTAAAGTTTTGTATTTACATATACTCCCATAATAAAATTTAATACATATTTTTTTTTAGTGAGATACTGGTAATCACTATAGCTATGCAATTGTTACACGATATAGAAAAGAGGTAGCGGTAATTTATGCGTACTTACCTCAATATGTATTTGTATTTTTAAGATTATGGCACTACTGAAGTAAATGAGCGATATGTATATGTGGTTCTATGGAATAACGATACAACTCAAAACAAAAAAAAACCCTCAGTTCTGTTAAGGGCCCATGTCTCTAATCCTTGTGTAATCCTAACCAAGGTAAGAAGAAGGGATTACTAATGTAAGTGGTAAAGATTAGACGTGGATTAGAAAAAGATTTGAAACGTGAGCCCGAATTAAGGGACTCTTTTGTTTTGAGTTGTGTCTTTATGTTAGTGTGCCGTGTAGAACAAGCTAAGTGGACAAAATTATTTACGAACGCGAACGTGAACGTATCAAATATTCCCTATTGATTCTCCTTCGCGAACGATAAGCATAAAACAAGTCCAGATCGTTCGCTTTCGCGAATGTTAAGTAGAAAGATTTCTGCTGTTGTTCGTACGCATATGTATTGGTAGACCAAACGGCGCACATATTTTTATGAAAATTTTAAATCAAAATGTTTACAAAATACTTGTTATGACATTAAAAATTGTAAACGTTTAAAATTAAGTAAATAAAATGGGAGGACGTCCAATTATTCCACAAAAACAAAAAAATAAAGCTCTTTAAAGTTTGACATCGATTATCTCTATGTTGCCATGGTCCGATTGCAGAAACATGCACACCAACGTGTTCGTCTCGGCGAGGAGAATGTTTATGGCCATGTAAGAACATGAGGTGCCATCTGTTAAAAAAAAATTTATATAATTAAGTTAAAATAATTCCTACAATAAGGGTTTAAATCGAAATAGTTTTGAAAAGACTTTATTTCTAAACAACAAGTGGGAGGGTTACCACCTTTTTAAAAACGAAATTCAACTTTAAGGAAATAAGACACAAATTGGTATTACAAAAATAAAACCCACATCAAAAATATTTCTGGATTAAAATGCCTTTAAAAAAATACCTTTAATTTGATATCCACGTTAATAGTTTCAGTTAAATTTTGTAGAATCGAAAATCAATATCCTAAGGGATAACACTTACTACATAGAAAAAGAATTGTTTAAGAGCCTACTTTTAGTACGCATGTATAGTAATATTGTATTTTATTTTTAAACAATAAACTAAATAAATATAAAATCGAAAAAGGTGGCAACCCTGTTATCTCTGAATTGGGCATTTTTAAAATAGTTTCACTCGATACCCAATATGGCGATTTTTTAACTTTAAAATAATTTCGAATAGGTGGCAACTTTGTTCGAATATCTGCAGAGGTAACACCTGCCTATATAACCTTAAAATTAAAAACACTATCTGAATACAAAATTGTATCAAAATCGTCAGAGCCAACATGTTACTAAAACTTTCCGTTAAGACGTGAATTTTTTCGAAAAGTACTGACACCTATTTTCTCCCCTGTAACACCATAAAGTTTTAAATTAACCCTTCCACCCCCCACCTGAGCGCTGTTTCATTCGTCTTGACTTTCCTTTCACCTCCTTTATTTATTGAACTCTTTTACAGAACACCGTATACATGTAAATAAAACTGGTACAGTACTGCAGCAGTATATTCGGTAAATTTTTTTGTTTTCAAACGAACTATAAAGCATAACATGCAAGCAAAAATCTCAGCGCCGTTGAGTGGTGCTTCATAACTTTATAACTCTAGTTCATTTCTCAAATCCATTAAAATTTGTAAAAATACGATATTTCTCATTGTAGCTCTGCCGATGCCATTTAATACTATATATTTATTAAACTATGCGGATTATAGGGTATTTGTCTGCTTTACAATTATCCAATTTAATATAATTTAAAACTTTAACAAACGATCTATAGCAGATTTGTATATCTTCGGTTTGTCTTAAATACATCTAAAAAACAAATAAATTATTAACAACACGGCATTTTGACAGCGCGGTCCGAGCGAATGAAAACAAACATTCTCTTCACCCTGTGATCAGTTATAAAGAAAAAAAAAATGCGTTTGTAAAATTCGACTTTAGGTCGCTAAAATTAGGCGAATACCCCTATGTGTGGCGAGCGTTCATATATGTAGCTACATATAAGTGGCATCGGTGCCTTCGCGAACGTTCACTGCTGTCGTTCTCGTTCATAAGTGAATGTAAATGCTGCGTCAAAAATGCGCGGAAAGTTGGCGTGGCTGCAGATACTATTCTATGCGAAGGCAATTTTGTCAATAGCATAAGATTTGCTTCGTTCATTCAATTTTCAAAAATGAGGTGTCAAACAAAAGAGATTGGCCTCTAGGTTAGGTTAGGTAAGCGGGTTGCCTCCGCATATGGAGACACACTTGGACTCGACTGAGCTGTCCATTGTGAGGCCCTTAGAGGCGGGAGGGAAAAGGACGCCGGGAGGCTGGAAAAAAGATAGTGAATGGGTAGGGGAAGCTATGTGAGAAAGACGACACCTATAAAATTTTGCCGGAGAAACGCTCCGTGCTCACAAAGAAGCTCTTCAGTCGACTTATGTCCACTCCCGAGAGCTCATCGGGAGAGTGCAAGAAGTGCGATCCAAGGTGCTTAAGCCTTTCGCTCGCAAAGGCAGGGCACCAGAGCAGCAGATGTCCGAAGCCTCTTTTATCGCGGCCACCTCAGCCTGGAAAACACTCCAGTGATCCGGTAACCTAAATTTCAGGTTGATGGAGAGTTCTCAGAAGACACCTCCGCCCACCTTCCCATTCAGCTTCGATCAAGTTCACAGTTCAAGTTTACAAGTCCTCGATTCTAGATACTTCACCGCTCCCAGTCTCCCCTCGCTGGAATGTCGGTGGTAAAAGATCCATTTGGACCCAGAACAGGCGTGTTACTACACGAGTCGGTAGGAACCCGAAGCCTTTTAGTATTATGGAGAGGAAGTGAACTTGACGCCCACCCCACTTAGCCTTAAACCCTTCCAGCTATCTATATCTATATCTATCTATAGGCACGACATTTAGCGTGGCATTAAGCGCAAGAGTAGGTGTGGTTCCAAGTGCCCCACTGAATCCAATTAAAGTGGCTCTTTGCACCATCCACAGCTGCTTGACGCTGTAGGCCTTGTCAAGTGCGTTCCACCAGACGAGTACCCCATATAATTAAATTGGATTGATTTTAGTTTCATAAAGCCAATGCACTACCTTCGGTGAGAGGCCCCAGCGCTTTCCAATGGCCCCTCTACAACCATACAATACTACTCTAGCCTTCTTGACTCGTTCCTCCACGTTAGGCTTCCAGGAAAGCGTACTGCCAGGGATCAAGCCCAAGTACTTCCCCTGTAAGAGGGCCTTAGAGGAAGACCACCCATTGAGGGAAGACGGCAATCCGGTATCTTATACCTCCTAGTAAAAAGAAGAAGCTCCGTTTTACTGGGATTTACATCGAGCCCGCAGCTTGAAGCCCAGTTCTCAATCAAGCTCAAGTAACCCTGCATAACCTCAAACAGTGTTTCAGCCACTTCTTTCCAGAGCCAACAGCAGGTCATTGATTACAATGACCGAAAGCAACGGCGAGAGAACTGCCCCTTGCGGGGACCTCTACTCACACATATCCGTAGTGAAGCGCTGCTCCACTCTTGCGCAACAGTTCTATTGCAAAGCAAGAGGTAAATAAACCTGACAAGGTCAGCGCCGACCCCTAGCTTATTTTGGGGCTTAACTACAGCCTCAGGCAAAACATTGTTAAAAGCCCCTCAAATTCGACCGCAAATTCCTTCTGCGAGAAAGATTACTCAATATTTTCAACGACCGTGTGTAGGGCCGCTTCAACAGACCTGCCCTTACAGTAAGCATGCAGATCCAAGGAAAGGTGCTCCCTAAGGATCCCGCTCCTTAAATGCAGATCGATAAGCCTCTCCAGCGTCTTCAAAAGAAACGAGAAGAATCTTATCGGCCTGAAGGGCCTGGGTGGCACATGACAGGCTTTACCCGCCTTGGGAATGAACACCACTCTGGCCAACCTCCTTGGCCCCGGAAAATGACCCTTAGCCAAACAGCCCTCGAAAATGGGTATCACCAAGTGGCACGACACTTCTGCAGACTTTTTCAGTTGGGCCAGTAGTATGCCGTCTGGGACCGGCGCCCTAAAGGTCTTGAAAGAGCTAATGGCCCAAAGAAGGCGGTCCACGTTGATGATTTCCGAGACATTCGTCTCGGAGCTCGGCGCCTCTAACCGGATCCCTCCCGGATCCGGGTTGCAAGGGAAGTGAGCATATAGAAGCATCTGAAGAGACTCCTCGCTGCTCATTGCCCAGCCGCCGCCCTCATCCCTGTTGTATCCAAGGGGAGCGGGATTCCCAGAAAGAACTCGCCTAAACCTTGAACACCCCTGACTGCCCTTCACGCTATCACAGAACAGCCTCCACGACGTTCGCTTTACTTTCCTCATCTCGAACCTAAGGCCAATCTTATACAATGCCCAGCCGAAGGCTGATTTACTCTTCCTGGCTCTATTGAAAATCCTCTGCTCAAGCCTCAAAGTTCGGAGAGCTCCTCCTACCACCAGAGAGGTTTGCTCTTACCTTTGTGGTAACTCAGGGGCAAGACATATGTATCAATGGCCGCAGTGGTGAACATAACATTTATTCGTCCATTTGCACTTTCAGTCCAGGTTCTGCACCTCACGTGCTCAACCGGAAGCATTTCCTGCAGACTTCTGCAGTCCCACAAAAGTGGGGTCGCTCTAACTATTACATATACATAAATTTTCTTTTAGAATAAAGTTAAAGAGTGACTCACCTCTAGCGTTGATGTTTGAGCTGCCCCAAATCGTATGGTGAGATTCGCGTCAGACCCAATAACAACGTGGACCCTCCTGCGTCTTCTGCCACGCCATTCCTTAGTAAGCGCGGAGGTGGCTCCAGCTCGTCCTCGTGCGCCATATAAGCGGAGATCAACCAGAGTTCTCCGGTTGCACCCTCCAGGTTCCGAAAGAGGCAAAATGAAAGCGTTTAGTGCCTTCCTGATGAGCACGCAGGATCGATGTCTACCTACGTACAGCTGCACCACCGGTTTGTAGTTCCTCGTCAAGATACCAGAAACGTTATTGCAGCTGCTCAGCCACGGCTCCTGAATCAGGACTACATTGGCTCCACCTTGCTCAAGGTGGGTCAAAAGCTTGGCTGACGCCGCCTTAGAGTGCTGAAGATTGATCTGAAGAATATTCATCCTCCAAAATCCTCTCCAGCACCCCTCCGCAGGCGCCATCTCCATCTGACGCAAGGAGCTTTTCTTCCTCCGCCCCGTCGAACAGCGGGCCAACACTGATGACCGATCCCGGAGGGCTGCCAGTACTGTCCGTGTCCGACATGACAGATTCGACCTCCATACCTATGGGGCATCCTTCGCATTAGTATTATCGCCCGCCAACGCAACCGGAACAGGCTCGTCGTCCCCTCTGGAGTCGGTCTGGTAGACCTTCATGACTACCTTCACGAACCCATAGTAAATGAATGTTTTTCAGCGAGAGGCTTAGGAGACTTCGAATTCAGCAATATCAGCGCTTGCCAAATTTTTGTTATATATTTGTTATATTATATAACTTTTTCTTAAATAATGACATTAATTTTGTTTTAACTTAGAGTTATTATGATTATTTATACCTTTGTTGCAGGGAAAAAGGAAACAAAAACGATGCATAGATGATTGTATATAATAAAAAAATTTAAAAGGAGTAAAAGAAAGTCATCAAACAAGATAGATGGTGTGAGTTTGTGTTATGTGTCATTTGTTAACCACCAGCAGTTCTTAATGGTAAAGGTGGAATCAGTTTTGTCGCTGATTGAAATGTACATATGTATCAAATCGTTGAGTATTTGCGTTAAGTATTTTGGATGTGACTATTTTATTGTTCGCTGTTCTGAATATGTGGTATATTATTGGAATATGGGTTTCGTTTTTTATGAAACCTCTTTTGTCGAGGTACAGGAAGGATTCTGGAGGTGCAAATCCATTAGAAATCGCTAGTGAGAAATAATCATCGCTTTCGTAGTAAAACGCTGATATGTATTCTTATTAAATTTATGATATGGCAATCAATTCTGGGCACCTTTGCCGCTTTATAAAGTTTTGAATTTGAGATGTATTTGGTATAATTACTCTCATGCGATCGGTATAAGGAAGTACATGAACGTAATATTCTTCTCTCGAGTTTCCTTAGCAGTTCCATATATGAGGGCGATATGTTGTACCAAATTGAACAATCGTATGTGAGTAAGTAGTAGAGTTTGATACATTACTAATTTTACATTCTGGTGCAGAAGTTTTGACGAAAATATTTTTTTGTAGGCATGGAAAGCTCTTGCGGTCTTTTCGACTTGCAGATTAATATGATCGTTATAGTATAAAAACTTATCAAGGTGAATACCGAGATATTTGACTCTCTCAGCGGTCCGAATAGGAATTTCGGTTTCGTTCGATATTATACGAACAGTTTTCCAGTTTTTCCTGATATTTGATTTACATTTTTTGATAGGGGGGCGAAACAGAATACTTTCGCATTTATTAGTATTTATTTTAAGATGCCAGTTTGTTGCAAAATCTTCTGCAATGTTGTATTTCAGTTGCAGGTTGCTATTAATATCGCCAATTGTTCTATCTGAGTGGTAAATGACGATGCTATGATGTTGTCCATTTTATACAGTAAGTCAAGTATATAGATATTAAAGAGAATTGGAGCATTTACTGTCCCTTTTTGCAAACCATTTGTTATATTAAATTCGCGACTACTAATTATATTATTTATATGTACTAACAATTTTTTTTTTGCACAACATGTTATAAATGAGCATGGTAAGGTGCACCGGGAATTTATAGCCCAAAAGTTTAGATATCAGCCCTTCGATCCGCGCTTGGTCGAAAGCCTTTTCAATGTCCAGAAAGCATGCTCCTGTGACATGTTTTCTATTCCAGTTCCTGTTAATTTCGGAGACCAAAAGGTTAATTCCGTGTATAGTTGAATGCCTGTACTTAAACCCGAATTGTTTAGGATTTACCAGGTGATTGGCTTTAGTGACCCTATTTATGTTTATGCTGATAACGACCTCAAAAACTTTACTAATGTTTGGTAACAAGCTGATTGGCCGGGCATTTTTCAGACAGTTCTTGTCTTTCTCTTTTTTTGGTATCACGATCAGTTTAGCTGTTTTCCAGTTAGGAGGGAAGTAGGCATTGTTCGACATGTTATTGAACAGCGTGCAATATTCAGAGATTAGCTCTGGGGATAAGTTTTTTAGAATAATGTTAAGTTGGTCTAAGGAAAGCTTACTTTTAAGGTTGGTAAATATGTTTGAGAGATCGTTGAAACGAATCAAGAAGCTTTCTGTTTGGTCTTCAGTTAGATTATTCGCTTGCTTGGTAGCATTAAAGCTTGTTTTGGTCGCTCGAAAGCTGTCGAACAAAGTTTTTGTTTCTAAAAACTTATTGAAGCATTATTGCACCTCCAAGTGGACGAGATGATCGGGTTTGCACTATTTTGAAGAATGAATTGTTTCAAAATGAAACCCTACTACGTTGGGTATATCTTCACTGTTTTTGATGGTGTAATTGCATGTTGTCAAGTTTCTGTCTAGTATGTTGCAATCTAGGCCAGCTTTTTGAAGTATCTGGGATAAGTTATAAGGCACATTTATGTTACTAATTGTGTTGTTGTCATTTTTTAGAAATGCTCTTTTAATAATTGAAAATTTTGAGGGGTCGCTAGTCTTAAGGGAGGTAAGTATATGTTCGAGATGATTGTTAAAATGAATCTTTAATTGTATTTTATTTGTGTATTTGTAGCCGGTTGTGTTTTTTGATGGTAGTAAGAATTTTGCTTTTTTCTATAAGTAGAGCTTTTATGATAGGTAAGTTTACGAGAGTGTGGGTAGGACTTTTTGTTTTTACTTTTGGTACATTTTTCTCTATGGCTGTTAAAATTATTTTATTAAGCTTAAGCAAGTGAAAATCAATTTCTGGATTAGTCAGGTTTCTATTGTTTGGTGAGAAAATCTCTTTCTGAAGTTGTGTATTCAAGGTGTTTTTAAATTTTTTCCAAATGGTTTTTTATAGTCCATTTTTTTTTGGATTGGATTGCCTAACAAGTTAAAATAGTTTGTACCATCCCTATGGGCAGCGATGATTTCGATAGCGCAATGGTCGCTATCATAACACTATGCGACAGTCAAAATCGGGATGGGTGAAACCAACGGGAAATGTTATATCGGTCAAAAACAAGTTATACGTGTCCCGGAGTTTCGCTGGGTCACGTCTAGGAATCGAGATATATATATAACTATCATATAGGGGAAATTGTCACCTTTGGTGGTCTTTTTTTGACATAACTCGAGAACCACTAGTCCCATTTTGCTCAAACAAATTTAAAAAAATTAAAAATTACAATTCCTTTAATCTGTTCATATAACGTTTTTCTATATAATCAACAGTTTTGCCGGTAAAAATAAATGTATGAAGAAAAAAATATTTTTTGCCTAAAATATAAAATTTTTTTAAAACTGTTGATTATATAGAAAAACGTTATATGAACAGATAAAAGGAATTGTAATTTTAAATTTTTTTAAATTTGTTTGAGCAAAATCGGACTAGTGGTTCTCGAGTTATGTCAAAAAATTACCACCAAAGGTGACAATTTCCCCTATATTATATTTATATATATCTCGATTCCTAGACGTGACCCAGCGAAACGCCGGGACACGTATAACTTCTTTTTTACCGACATAACTTTCCCCGGTAGTTTGAATCCTTCCCGATCACTGACCCCTACCATTTGTCTCACAGTGTAATCAATGTATTTTAAGCAGTTAACTGTGTCGTTGACCTTTTGAATAGCTATTTTATGGTCAGCAATACAAATAACTAGAAAGGAGTGGGCCCTTTCATATGATGGAGTAACGGAGGCATACATATTACATCTAAATTCTGTCACATTTGAGGCAAGGCAATCTTTTAAAGAGTTGCCTTTAGAATTGTTTTGTGAGTTTCCCCAGTCCGAGTGTTTGCTATTGAAGTCGCCTGCTAATATGTAGTAATGATTAAGGTTTTGAAGGTTGAGAGCTTCAAAGATTGCGCTGGGTTCTGATTTGAAAGCATCGTTGTTCTTTCCTGACGGATAATAGGCTGCGATTATATACATGATGTTATTCGGAGGCATATGCATTTTAATTATACAAGCTTCTGAGTAAAAGAGAGAATCGACTCTATGATTAAAAACCTTTGAGAATTTCATGCTTCTTTAATTAATATCACTGTCCCTCCACCTGACATTCTTCTCGATCTATCTCTTCTAATTAAGTTATACCCAATAAATGTTAGCTTGTGTTTTGTGTTTAGTTTGGTTTCGTTCGTTATCTGCTAAGAACTTACTTAATTCTATTCTTCTATTTATATTAATGATTGAGTTTACATTAAGGGAAATTATTTTTAATAGAGATTGAATATTCGTTTGGGATTGTACTGAACTCATACTGAGTCTACTAGATTAAAGATTGCATCTAGTCGTGCAGTTTGTATCCCGAGTTGTCTCTGAAGAGCCGTTATTTGTCTACTTAGAGATAACATTGTATTTTTTAATTCTTCTAGTAATGAATTTTGATTTTTAGTAGGATTAAATACACCAACTATTTGTTTAGTTGCATCGGCATAGCTTAAATTATGGTTAGTAAATTTCCGAGTGTTGCTTGTCTAATTTTCTGCTGTAGTTCTTTGTATCGCTCGCAGCCTTTGTAAGATGTTGGGTGTAAGATGCTGGGTGTCCAAACTTCTTCTTCACAATATACACTTTCCTTCTCAGTCGAGGTTCCGTCTAAGGAAGAGCAGCCTTCGGTTTTATGTGTTCCGCTACATTTGGCACATCTTGGTGGTAGGTTACAACTAGCTGCGCTATGGAAGAAGCTTTGGCAATTCCTACATTGAGTTATCTCAGATCTGCTTAGGTGTTACCATTTGATGCAGTGGTATAAGATGCTTCTAATTTGTTTCAATTCGTTACTATTGCTTTCAGCACTTAATTGAAACATAAAAATAGGTAAGTTTATTTTTTGTTGCGTTGAGTTTTTCGTAGTGAATTGAGTAACCTTGAGAATTTCAAGGTTATCATTTTGATAGTTGCAAAGTTCACTCAAAATTTCTTTGGTGTCGGTGTTACCGCTTAGCCCTTTCAGTAATATAGTTTTTGTTTTCAAACATTTAGGCGTATACGAGAAGAATTTCACTTTTGTTTTTTCCGAGTATCCATTAACTTTTTTATAGTCGTCGATATTTGTTAGATAAATTGCAAGTTTATTTTGTTTATATTCTTTAATTTTGAATTTTGTTATTTTTAAACCGTCATTTATTAGTTCTATAATTTGTTTAGATTCTATATCAAATGTGTTTATAGGGGGAATATTTTTGATATTGTCTTTGCGTTTGAAATTTGTGTTCTTGGTTCACTGCTATTGTTTTCAGTAGCAGAGACAACTGGATTTGTAGTCGACTCTGCACTTGTTGCTGTATCAGTGATATTGTTTGTTGTATCACCAGTTTTTACTTGCTCAAGTTGGTTGTAAAGATTGTTGGTATGCACATACTGCTCAAATTTTTCAATCACTTCATTACACTCTTCTAGCTCGTTGTCTAGAATAACATAGTAATTATTTTTGCTATGCTTTGACATTGTGTCCTCTACCACGTTGTCATTTTTTCTTTTTCTATTTAAGTCTCTGCTTACAGAGTTTTTAACATTTTTAAATGTAAATTCAAGCGCATTGCGATCACTCATCATTTGAGAAACCACATACGGATGATTTTAGTCCACCTGTGGCACTTCCGAAATCCAATTAATCAATTCCTACCTGATTGATACTTAGAACCTTGTCCTCAATAGCACGTGTTGTTCGTAACGCAGTCACAACTCGACTCTCAGCGCTTGCCAAAAGTCACCTTCGGAGTTGTAAAACCAGATTACCTTCCAGTTGTGCGCTGGAAGGTCCAGGTTGCAGTAGCGGAAGATATCTTCCGCCTCCCTCAACGAGGAAGGTGCCGAGGAAAGCCAGATCCGAGCACGCGGGCGCAAGGGAAGATCCCCCTTGTCCACAGCCTAGAGTCTGGGTCCCTTCCAAACCTCCCCGACTAAAGCTACTGCCGCCCTGTACAGCGACACACACCACCTTCTTAAACATGCCCTGTTGCCAAGCAGCACTCTCGCACCGCGGCGGTGGCACAGGATTTTCCCTGACCACCCTCATAAAGACCCCGGATAAGGCCGACGACACCTTCCTCAAGGTCTCCCTGGCGATAGCCCCGTGCTCCTCACCCCGATCCAAAATGCCCAGAGTGATAGAGCTCGCCTATTTAGCGATCTCGCTAAACAGCTTGGGCGTCCCTCCCGCTCTGGGCTTCTTGGGGAGAGGGGTTCCCCTCCTGCGACCTCTGCCGCTTCACAGAGTCAGTACGGGATGCGCTCGCAACCCCAGAAACACCCTCACGCAGTGGTCAAAGGATTTAAAGGGGAAATATAAGGGCCCACTACGGCAGCACCCCACGCCGCTGCAAGGCCACCGTTTCTCCCTGAGGCGGCCCGGTGTCAGGAAGGCGCCATTAAAATACAGCCGGTCTGGTAAACCCCCTGGCTGCAAACCTTCCAATGTCATCGCTCACAAGCAGCCCGAACCATAGGAAATGGAGTGCAGTCGCGTAGTACCCGGAGATAGAGACGCTATTACTCTACCACCCGATGATAATGTCTGATTGTGATTCGACTAAGCCCTAGATATGAAATAAGTTTTTGTTTTGACGTAGAATATGTCTTACGTTTCAATATGGAGGCTATGCTCAAATGTTGTAGTTGTAATTTTTATAGCTTCACGAAAACGCTTATTGCATAAGAACTAGTAAAGCAATTTCAAAGAAAAGTGCTGTGTTTTAAAGACAAAATTCCAAGACTCTCGACATATACATTTCTGCAAGCAACCAAGTCGGTTTCTGTCGTAAAAATAACGGTAAATTTTTACTTATTTTGGGGTAAATTTTGAGCTTTTAAAGTGCTCTAGCAACTTATGATTTGAAGATATAACTCTCATTTTCGCGATATAAGTTCTCTGGAGCAGTAGAAATATAATCGTGTACAAGTTTTATATAAACCCAACAAATATCGAGCATTTTAAGGCACAAAATTGTTGAAAAAAAAATATTACCAATATTACCAAAATTCTCGAAAATTGCTCAAATGATTTTGTTTTTGTTTTCCTTAATCGAAAATTCAAGTATTTTCCTTTCGTTTGGTATTTGGGATATATTGGTTGATATCTTCCAAGCATGTTTATTTTATTCAAATATATGGGCATTAATGATTTTCCATACGAAATCATTTCATCATCATTTTGCAAACACGTGCTTGCGCTGGAAGTGAGTGAAGAAGACAAAAAGTATGTGCGTGTAGGTATTTCGGCTTTTGAGTGACAGGTGGCGCAATATTTACAACCTTATCACAGCGTATGTATATAAATACATAGATACGTACATATCGTCGTTTAAAGTGCAAAATCGCGTATCAACAAAATGCAAAACCGCGTATCAGCAAAATGCAAAACCGCGTATGTGGAGTTGTAGAAATTATTTTCTAGAGCGTAAAAACACTCATATTTCAAAATGGTTCTCTTTTTTATAAAGCAATCGCATTTCTGGCTAGTATATTTCAGGACGAATGGATAAGGATTGAGCCAAGAGCTTGTGTGAGCAAATCCAATTTTTGGCAGCCAATGTCAGTTACGCGGTTTTGCAGAATGACGATACGTGGTTTTGTACTATAAACGACGATATGTATATTGCAGTTAATGTGGAGTTGTTTCTCTTTTAGTAATCTATGTATGTATGTATGTACATATGTACATATGCACGAGAACTACATACCCTGCAACAAAATTTAGGGACAGTCTGGCAAAGCGCTAGTTCCGCTAGTTCCGTTACCATATAACGGTAATTTCCAGAAATACGAAAACTGCGATATTTTAGTAACTACTGAAGATAATTCACTCAGAATTGATATTTGCAAAAATTTTCAGACGGAAAACAAAAATATTATAAATTTTTGGAAAATGGGCGTAGCCACGCCTACTTATGGTTACATGTGTATATCTTGGTAACCGCTGCACCAATTGCTTCCAAGCTTGGCAAAGTTTTTGGCCTCGGTACAGCATACCAAATGGCCGAAAATTTTTAAAATTGGACAGTAAGCACGCCCACATCCCATATAACGGTAATTTAGAGAAATTTAAAATATTCGATAAATCAGTAAATATTAAAGCTAATTTATTCAAAAATGATGCTGGCAACAATTACACAATTACAACTTACATGGGTTCTTATAGAATTAACTATATTTTTTATATAAAATTTAAATTAAGTAAAAAAAAAAAAAATCAATATTCGTCAATACCTTTTCTACTATTTTAGTGAACGCAACTGAACATACGTAATATCTTTTTCTTGTTTTAAACTAATGAACTGTTATATTGATAACTAACCAATGCACAGTTGCCAATTTTTGGAAAACCCTGGCCAAAAGTCCAAAAAAAAATTGGTGCATTCGTATGCATAGCAATCTTATATTGTTAGGAGGGCTCTACTGCGTATCGTTATGAGACAACAAGTCGATTCTCTTAAGGCATTTATAGGGAATTTACTTGATTCAACTTTCACAGGCGATTAGTTGAATCAAAAGTTGAACGAAAGTAGGCAGCCGACCAACTTCATTGAAAGCGATTAGTTGAAAGGCCGTTTACACCAGGCGATTGTTGCTTTCAACTAAAAATCGCCTGAAAAATGGCCTCATGTAAATTCCCTAGCAATTCGCTCTAAACCAGACATGGGAATTTTTTTGCCCGCGCAGTAGCGAAAGTGCGAGCTCGGGCTGGAGAAAGGGGAAAACAGTTTACGGGAGGAAGGGTATGAAAAGTTGCGAAAAAATTATTTATATCCCACCGACATCATGTTCATCGCAGTACGGCTGCGGTAGGGACACGAATTTCGATACGATACGATACCACATCGATACTTTTGGCATTCGATACCGATATTTTCTACTCGATAGTTTTAAAACGCTATTTTTTGGAATCGAGTACCAGAACCCTAGTATCCCATCAAATGTCATAAACTCACATTACAAGAATAATGTTATTAACAGCTCAACCTAATATTACAGGCGAGAGTTTTTCTACGCACGCACGCAAGTTTTTCTCATTTGATAAACCGAAATCAATTTGCGTGCGTGATTTCTCAGAGTTGCATTTCTGTCAAATTTAGAGAAGTTTGCTGAGAAAAATTTGGGTCCATAGTCGCGCCAAAATGCCAATTGAGCATAAACCTCAAATCGAAATGTCACGCAAGACAAATCTTGGAATTTGGGTAAGCTTTTTACGCACGCATATAAGGTTGGCCTGTAACAATTCTTCCCGATATAAATTGGGCTTTATGAGGAGAAATCTGAACTATAGTTAGGATTGCATGCGGTTGGATTTGAACCCGCGGCCTCGGCGTTTTAAGTCAACACCTCAATCTCTACGTTTTAAAATAATAATAAAGTCCGGCGCTTGCACAATATGTTAGTGTTTGGCCGAACTTCTCCTCCGATTTGTCGCGTGCGCCTTAATGTTGTGGCACAAAGGAGGTTCCTTCAGCTTTATGTCGACTCTGAACGGCGATTGTATTTTATGGCAAGCTGTTTTTCATCTTTTATCCACTGCACCACAGCGGCCTATATGCGAGACCTATATTCAGATAAATTTTTTGGTTTTTGGTAGCGATATCTGGAATATCGAGTTTTTTTATTCCGATATTAATGGGTACCCGATATTTTTAAAGCGATGCTTTAAATGAGTACCATATCGATACTTTCGGTTCGATATCGTGTCCCTAGGCTGCGGTAATACTGACTTTGTGTACCAAATACACAATACACATATACACAATAAGCCATCGTTCGGACTTCGCTCCGATAAGAGTAGATTCGTTCCGTTTTGTCCAAAAAATTTTAAACCTAGTCCTCTACTTCGCTCAACTAAAAATCTGCTCCGTTTTGTTGCATCAACAAATTTACTCTTCAAATAGAAAGGAGATGGGGTTTTTAATAGCAAACTAAAAGTTATTTTATTGACACGATTGTTACATTGGTGAGCTACAGCAACTTTGCAAATACACTTGAATTCGTGAATAGGCCCTCACAATCGCCCGATTTGAACCCGATCGAAAAATATTGCTCTGTCTAAAGTTCTGTAATTGCGTCGTTGCCCACCGATGTAACAATTGTCCCGGTAAAGAGAGAATGAAATAACTTTTTATTAGTTTTAAACAAGGCATTTTAACTTTAATGATAATTGCTCGCTGGATAAAGCGCCTTTACACGGGTCGATTTTCTAGTAGATTTTTGTCGTTCAACCAAAATCGACACGTCTAAATGACGTCTCAACCACTAGCTGGTCGATTTTCCAGTCTACAGATATCGACCCTTATAAGGCCGCTTTAGCTCCTTATTTGTACAAGGATACGAGGAGAAATGAATTGTTTTTTATAAAGATAAGAAATGCACATCTACTATGAATACTTGATATTTACTTCCATTTTTGTAGTCCGAACCCAGCAAAGAGAGCTCGGTGAAGGTCAGCTAGTGATCAAATTTGCCAACAGGGCTGCCAAACATACATAGCTTTGAAGTGCCATATTGAGGATAAAAAAGTGATAAAACGTGCCAAATAGAAAATTAAAAGTGCCTAAAAAGGTGTCATTCTCTTTAGTTCTTCCCATTAGCATTAAAATTAGACAAATTAAAACAAAAGCCCAATGTCAAAGTAAGATAAACCAGTTGTATACACTATAGAAATTAGAAAATTTTAGTTGAGAAAAAGAAGTACACGCAAAGGATTTCACAAAAATGTATTTANTGAGGAGAAATCTGAACTATAGTTAGGATTGCATGCGGTTGGATTTGAACCCGCGGCCTCGGCGTTTTAAGTCAACACCTCAATCTCTACGTTTTAAAATAATAATAAAGTCCGGCGCTTGCACAATATGTTAGTGTTTGGCCGAACTTCTCCTCCGATTTGTCGCGTGCGCCTTAATGTTGTGGCACAAAGGAGGTTCCTTCAGCTTTATGTCGACTCTGAACGGCGATTGTATTTTATGGCAAGCTGTTTTTCATCTTTTATCCACTGCACCACAGCGGCCTATATGCGAGACCTATATTCAGATAAATTTTTTGGTTTTTGGTAGCGATATCTGGAATATCGAGTTTTTTTATTCCGATATTAATGGGTACCCGATATTTTTANGGAACGCAAACTCATTCAAACGTAATTGGCACACTAACACAATCACGCTTTCAGCTCGCGTTTACTTGGGGTAGTGATCACATCTGCTCATATACACTCCTCGTCATTTGAATTGNACTGGAAATAGCGCAATTTTCCCAAAAAAAAAACAACTATGCGCAGTAAATCAATTTAATAAATTTAATTTGCAAAATGTTTTTTTTATTCGTAAAACAATTTCCAAAACTTGGTTTTTCTAGAGGCTTTATTTTCATGCAATTGCTTACTTTTGTACAAATGCGCACACCCAGCTAATTAGCAGAATATTCTATGGATTTCGTGATAGAGANGGAACAGTTTTCAAGTATCCGCTCATGGACATTGGGCACGTTCAGAAGGCGCAACAGCTCAGTAACTGTTGCGATTGCACCTTCTGAACGTGTTGTTTNAAATGATTTTTTCATTTTTCTCGAGAGCTGGAAACAGTTCTTAAAAAAGGTCAACATAGGATCCTAATGACCTGCAGTGAATAAGTTAATAATATTTTTAGAAAAATTTCTGATATGCAGTTTTGTAGCCCATTCAATTATAGTGTAATTAAGTGCAAGTTTGAAGTGACTCTAAAACAGCCCCGATTTTTCAAATTCATTTATTTTTTATTGACAGTGCTGCGCATTTTATTCCATATAAAAGTTTTGTCGAGCATACTTTGTATGAGAGAAAACGCGCAGCACCATCATTTGACATTTTGTTAACTCTGTATAAAGTTTTAAAATCGGATGTAATGAATATTAAATAAACAAAATCAAAAGTGTAAATACTAAAGATTAAAAAGTTGAGCTATTCAAATGACGAGGAGTGTATGTGGCGTACGTTTGGGAAAGTGAGCCTTTTTACTCCAGAATGCGTGTGCAGTGGCTCTCATTGCTGTACGTGTATTAGTAAGATTTGTTGCTTGCCCATACGGGCAAAAGTGCCCATGTCTGCTCTAAACTGCTCGTAAATTAGAGTTTTCGTCGTTGTTAAAATCGTGGTATTATCTTTAAAAAAAGGAACAGTTTTCAAGTATCCGCTCATGGACATTGGGCACGTTCAGAAGGCGCAACAGCTCAGTAACTGTTGCGATTGCACCTTCTGAACGTGTTGTTTTATACTTCTGATCAACTGAACAGTTCCGTGTTAAATGATCGTAATATTTTTCTGATCATTTGAGACAACATGTTGTGTGTTTTGAATTTGACAGCTAATGTATTAAGCCGTTCAGAAGACGCATTACGATCACTGCTTTTTTTTAGCAACGGTTGCGCTCAACTGCTACGCCTTCTGAACCTACCCATTGTAATCAAGAGTATGTAGAACATGTTTTTTCATTGTCACGCTATCTAAAAACTGACGCAAAACATAAATATTCACGGATTGATTTTTTTTGTGTACTCATTATGATGGATTAGGAAAATAGTTACGAGAATGGTGGAGATGGGCGGTCTAATTTTCTTTTTCATATATATTGAAGTTTTTCCCATCCACCTTGGTTAAAACCACCTGCCACAAGCCGCCACTGTAGTTTGGACATCAGTTTTTATACGCGATTCTTAATTTTTTTATGTTTAAAAGATTTAAATTATGTAAAAAATTATTTATGTCAAGATTTTGATGTTTTAAAGATTGGATGTTTTTAGAATTTAAATGATATCAGAAAGTACTACTATATTAGAGTGTTCATCCATAGGCCTCTCATTATTGAATGTGCACCCCTGCCAATTGGGCAACTTTCCGAAGAAGCCCAAGAGTCAGGAATAAGGATATTAAAAAATATCGGCTGCTTGTATCCTCGGACACTATCATTTCAAGTTTACGTTTAAACCCACCAAAACAAAATCATAAACTGTCGTCAGATGCCATTAAATTATTATCAACTGTTGTAAATGCGGCCCGGGCGCAGGGAAAATTTTTTTATTTTTTTTTATAATATTTCTTTTATTTATATTTTTTATTTAAATTTTTTTTGTTATTCTTAAATTTAATTAAAAAAATATATATTTTTTTAATCTATTTTTTTATGGCACAAGTATTTGTATTTCTTCCCGTTTATTTGTTTCTTTTTTTTTGGAATGCAACTAGATTTTTAAGGTTGTTATTTATATTTAAATTGAAATGATTATTCCTTCTTACATTGATCTAACTTTAAAAATCTTAACCACCTCCAAGCGGCCTCGAACCCGCGATCCCAGAACCAGAACCAGTAGTCTTCACGTGCCGCCACAGCCGACATTTGTAAGAGAAGCAATTAATTGCGTTTTATTTTAGGCTTTGGCAATTCAAAGGCAGATGTCGCTGAACGCTTAAGTTCTTCGAAAATGTCGAACTGGCAGGCACATACTAGTTTATGAACTAGTATTTTTTCTAACTGGTTTGGGTTTTCACTGCAGAGTATGAACATATGTATGTATATGTATATGTAGACATGTGGAAAAAATCAGCAAGATACATGCTATGAATCAGTGGATAAAAAATAATTACTAAATTCATAAAAAAAAGTTAATAACAATAACTCTTGTAAAACTTCGAATTTTGTAAAATTGCTCAAATTATATACTTTTTTATGGTTGTAAATCGAATAAAGTGATTTGTGCGAAAAAAACTTGACCATCCAATTTTGGGTGACCCACTTGAGAGTTTTACTCTAAAGGTATCCACACATCTGTGCGATTCCGTCGGAGCGAATCCGCACCGTTTTTAATGCTACAGAGTTTACTACTTCGAAAACGCAAGCACGCACACATCTATGCGATGCTATCGCAGTGAAAAATTTCATCTCATAAACTTTCATCAAACAATAAAATTCTTAGCTTTTGTACAATCAACATGTTTTGTTCTCTTACGTTAAATTTTGTTTAAATTTTACAACGCCGGTCTATTAATCTTTTTAGTTCTCCGAACGCGTGGGTCTGCGATTTCGGCACGACAAAAAGAAGAAAAGACAATTGCTCGAATAAATCGCTGCAGCAAAATCGCAATAGTGTGAGGTTCCTCATTTAACCCTAGAACACACACCCAGAAAATACCACGTAAACACACACCCGGGATACGTTTGTACCCGGGACCTTATTTTGCGGTTTTTTTAATGCTTATTCAACCGATTTCTATGATTTTTTTGAAATGTATATTTTAATATATAACAAGTATTTTGTCTTTTGTTTCATTCGAATATTCCTACTGGTTCCAGCGATATGGGCAAATAAAGTCAGGACATGCAACAGTGGATTTTTGTTTTTTGTTGTTGTCCTGATAAATGCAAAACAAAATAATATAATTTATAATAATATACTTGTAGAGTAACAACGAATACACATTTTGGTTTTTATTTCATTGAAATATTCTACCTGGTTCAAAAGATATGTGCAAAAAGGTCGCGCAAGGTATGGGTACGTAGGTAGCAAATACACTGGTATAACTGGTTTTTGTATTTTATATGCAGCTGCAAGGGTTGTTTTCACACGAGGTGTTGTTATAAATGCTGCCTGTTGATATTTTCATTATTGTTTTGGTGCTCAAAAGTGTAAGAAGTGAAAATATAAGTGAAAATAAATATAACTGAAACTATAAATAACTGGATACGAAATGACTTCAAGAAGAAACGAATATTTATCAAGTGCAGCATATAGAAGGTAAAAAATGTAAAATAAGCAACAATGTAAACATATACTAATTTTTTTTATTATGCAGGCTAACTGAGGAACAGCGAGAATCATATATACAATCTTTATTTGATGAAATTTGTGACGATGACGCTCCCTATGACTTTGACTCAGAAGATGAAGAAGAAATTCAAATCAATGACATTGAAATTGCTGATGACGATGCTGAAGTTTCGCAAAGTGCCGCAGAAGTATTACCTGATTATGCGGACTATGAGGATGATGAAGAAGACGATGAAGAAGAAGAAGTAGAAGAAAATAATGAATTACCTGCTAGTGCCGAAAAATTTGTTGCACGTGATGGTACTGAGTGGATGAAAGAACCAAATGTAAGTCGTCAGGTACTCAGACAAAATATTATAAGAGAACGTTCTGGACCAGCTAGATGCACTGAAATGTTGTCAATAGAGCAAACATTCAAATGTTTCATGAACGTTGAAATGGCTGATATAATTATGCGCCACACAAATAAGTTAGCAAAAGAAACTTATAATGCTTACAACAATGCGCATCCAAACACAACTCCTAAGTCATGGACGCCTGTGTCAATAACAGAGCTGTATGCATTTTTTGGCATACTTATTATGACTGGTGCGAACCATAGCAATGGAGAACATGTTCGAGATTTATGGAGCGTCAAAAACTATCCTTTATATCGCGCCACAATGGGAGTCAACCGTTTCTGTTCGATATTGCGGTTCCTAAGATTTGACGATAAAAACACTCGTGCAACACGCTTACTAACTGATAAAGCAGCACCGATCAGTGAGTTGTGGACGATGATGAACAATAATCTTGCTGCACATTACAAGCCCAGCTCATGCTTGACGATTGATGAACAATTATTTCCTTACCGTGGACGCACACGGTTTACGCAGTACATACCGTCAAAACCTGCTAAATATGGTATCAAGGTTTGGTGGATTTGCGATGCCACAAATGCATATCCACTGCATGGACAAATATATACTGGCCAAGCAGAAACTGGTAGGGAAACGAACCAAGGCGAACGAGTGGTGAAGGATTTGTCTGCCAAATACCAAGGAAGTGGCCGAAACATTACAATGGACAATTTGTTTACGACCTTGCCAGTTGCAGAACTGCTTCTCACCTGGAAACTCACGATCGTTGGAACTTTGCGCAAAAACAAATCATATATTCCTCAAGAAATGAAGCAGAACAAAAACAGGACAATTGGTTCAACGACATTTGGCTTCAAAAATAATGTGACAATGTGCTCTTATGTTCCCAAAAAAAATAAAGCAGTAATTTTGCTTTCGACCATGCATAATGATGCTGAAATAGCTGACAGTGGGAAACCTGAAATAATTGAATATTATAATCGTACCAAAGGTGGTGTTGATCGAATGGACCAAATGTTTGCGGAATATCCAACACAAAGACAAACAAAACGATGGCCACTAGCGATGTTCTTCAACATGTTGGACATTACAGCTCTTGCAGCCTACATTGTCTACGATTTGAATAACCCTATGTTGCCTTGGAGAACAAACAACAAGCGTAAGCAGATCCTGCGCAGCTTGGCTGAAGCATTGTGTATGCCCATTATTGAAGCCAGAGCCATAAATCGTCAAGTGACGCGAAATTTTTCGACTAAAATTGCTATTGAAGCATATTTCAACCGACCGGTGGAATCAATGGTGTCAACAGCAGCATCAACATCTGCCGCAGCGCGCACGCCAAAACCTGTGTCCGGATCTTGCTATTTATGTTACGCACAAGAGGAAAAACGCCGTAGAAAAACCAGAAAGCTGTGCGACAAATGTAAGAAGCCAATGTGTCTTGAACATTCGGTCACATCAACAAATTGCTCTATTTGCCATGATTTTCCTTAGATATAAGATGCATTTTTATAATTTTTATAATAAAAGTCAATAATATAATGTGTGAAATGAATATTTTTAATTTTTCAAATAAAAAAATAATATAAAAAATGTTTTTTTTTATTATTATGAGGATTTTTACTATTGGGGTACAAACGTATCCCGGGTGTGTGTTTACGTATATAATGTGTTTGGAAGGCTGTAGCTCCTGAACCAATGGTCCGATCTGATTCAAATTTTGAATTTGAACTCAAAACTAAATAATCTTCCTAGTTAGCGGTATAGAGGTATAGCGGTTCAAAACTTACAATACTTCAAAGTTGAAAGTGGATACATTTGTACCCGGGTGTGTGTTCTAGGGTTAAAACTATGAACGGCATTGTTGTAATTTTTTCGGAACAGATTCGCACCGACAGAATCGCACAAGTGTGTGGATACCTTAAATCTCTTTAGTTTAATATCCGTATTGCAACATTCCATTTAATTTACGAATTTAAATGAATAACATTTTTCAAACAAGAATTTCTAACCTCTTTTTTGATACCAATATTGCAATATTATATTAAAAAAAATGTTAATAAGCCACAATAACATTGACAAATTGCAATATTTAATATATTTTATCAATTCAATTAAATAAAAGTTTTCCAACAGCTGGCGCATCAATTTACTTAAACTGAAATTTTCAAACAGGTGGCAACTCTCTAATTTTTTCGTCTTTATTGTAAGCTAGACCTCTAGCGATACAGAGGTGAAACCTAATTCGATTCCATGCATTAGTTTTCGAGTTATGCACGTAGAAACATACAGACAGACAGACAGACCAAAATTCTAAAAAATATCATTGGCTTCTGTAGTTCTAATAAAGACCACCCATATTAATTTTTCTTTAATATCTATCATGTACAAACATCGGCCTGCTACAATTTTATTATAACTACTGATATAGATTTCATTTATTTTATCAATTTTATTCAATACAATTATTCGTGGTACTGGCCACATATAAATATACGCACATATAAGTTTATCTCATTATGTCTAACTCACCGAAATTTTCAAACAGGTCTATATTGTAAGTTAGACCTCTAGCGATACAGAGGCGAAAACCTAATTCGATTCCATGCATTAGTTTTCGAGTTATGCGCGTAGAAATATACACACAGACAGACAGACCCAAATTCTAAAAATTATTAATTGGCTTCTGTAGCTCTAATAAAGACACCCATATTAATTTTTCTTTAATATCTATCATGTACAGACATCGGCCTGCTACAATTTTATTATAAGTACAGATATAGATTTCATTTATTTTGTCAATTTTATTCAATACAATTTTTCGTGATACTGCCTACATATAAATATTTGTACATACATATAAGATTATCTCATTACAAGCGGGCCCATGCACAGTCTGCGCAGACAGAAATACACAGTAACCTCATCCCTCTTTGTAGCCACAGATAGAAGCAGACTGTTCTAATTGTTCGCGGAAATAATAAACTGAATTATCCTTATAAACCCCTTATTTTTATTATACATATATTACAAAGCGTGAATGAGATTTATAGTACATCAGAACTTATACTTATTAGGTACATAAAAACATATTACAAACTGACTGATAAATATATGAGTGTCATGAGTTGAGGGACACATGGTGCTACTTACAATATATCCTTGTATACAATATTGGAGGTGAAAATATATTCAGAATAAACTTTTTGATTAAATATTTCTTTAACAGAAACAATAATATCTGAGAATCGTCTTACTCTAGAAAAGGCTACATATAACTGTCCATGGGAAAACATAGGGTTAGGTAGGTATAATCCGGCTTTGTCAAGAGTCTGGCCCTGGGCTTTATTAATTGTTATAGCAAAAGCTACTTTTATAGGGAACTGTTTTATTGTCATTTGAAAGGGTACAGTTGGATCTGACGGAGTCAAGTTAATACGGGGTATGATTGCTGTATGACCGGAGTCGAATAATTTAGCAGTAATTGTGTTCTCACCTAAATGAGTGACGACCATCCTGGCACCATTAATGTGCCCAACTTTGGCATTGAGATTACGAATCAACATTACAATAGCGTTTTTCTTTAAAAGAAGCTTATGCGGTGGGAGGCCTGAAGGATTCAATGAATTAAGACATTCTGGCGGATATAACTGGGCGTTGTGCCATTCATCGTGCTGGACAATATCGCAGCTAAGATAGACTTTGCTATCGCCTGCCAACAGATTCGAAATTATAAAATCATTAATCGTCGCGCATTCTTCGTTTTTTTGGGCACAAAATAGCTGTTGAAAAAAAATTCGAAATATTATTTTCAGTGATTTCTTTCGTATTGAAAACCTTCGCAATTAAATTATCATGATCAGAGTAACAATGTTTAGGAATTTTAATAGTCTCTTGAGAAATATCGGTTTCGATTTCTAAGTCGCCATTACCCAATTTGAGAAGCCAGTCAGAAAACTCTTGATCATCATTTGCTCGCATATTTTGAGTTAGTTTTTTTATTTTGACATGAGACCACAACGGCGAACGTTTAATGCTTTTTTCAATAATCCCAGTCCTTGTTGTATGCCTAACGACGGGTGGGACCTGCCGGAAGTCACCACCAAATACAATTATTTTACCCCAAATGGCAGATTTACGATTGTTATTTCTTTTAAAAGTCTATCTACTATGGCTATAGCGTCTTTAGGTACCATCGACACTTCATCCCAAATAAATAAATCTGCTGCACGGAGTAACTCCGCGTCTTTTGAGTGCGGTCGCATAGATGAGACCGACGTGTCTAACACAGGCACAGGTAACTTGAAAAGTGTATGTGAAGTACGGCCCCCGGGAAGAATATTGGCAGTTATGCCTGTCCATGCTACTGGTAAAATAACCTTCCCTTCACCTAGCAGAATGTGACACAACGTAGTGTAAACAAATGTTTTCCCTGAGCCACCCGGTCCGTCAATAAAATAGCAGTTCGAGTTTATATTTCTTACTGAATTAAGAACGTCATCAGTTATTGACTTTTGCTCTGGGTTCAGTCTACTATAAGCATCTATTCCTAATTGACGTTCATGCTCAACATTGTAAGGATTGTTTGGCTGTTCTGTAATAGCAGGTTGTGGTAAGTGGAAGTACTCACATGTTCTACCATGTTGCTTAAAAATGTTTTCCAGATCGCGTAGTGCCAAATTATGAGATTCTTGAGGCTCGTGGTGTGTTCGGTAATCTTTTGACAACGCGTCGCGATATGTATGCCACAACTCACCTATGTTTGCAGGTGAGCAGAATATGCAAATAATTGCAAAAAGCCATCTTAATTGTTGTGGCATTTGACAACTTACAGCCTCTCGCAAACATTGCTCCCATTCAGTGTTGTTATCTACTAAACGTAACTTTTCTGTCGCCATTTGAAATGATTGGTATTCTATACCATTAACAGTGCGTAGGTCTGAATATGATTTCGGGCCTTTTACATGTAAAAGAAAGAGCCGAAGAGAATATTTTTCTTTGTCTACTGGGTTTACAGTGTAAATGCGGCCAATACACTTACTATTTTCCTTCCTTATATTCCATTTACCTCTACACCATACATAATGCTCGGGAATTTCGTGATACAGATATTGACGTGGCTCCTCATTTGCACTGCACAATCTAAAAAAGGCCATCAGTTTAGAGCATTTGTCAACGTTGGCTTCTGCTTCATGGCCAGCTTGAAAATAAACCATGTGTTCTTCTGGCAAATGGACAGGAAGGCGTTCAATTGTATGAGAACGATGGAAAAGTCGGCGCTCATGTAATCGCCACATGGCCATGGGGGACTAACGTAGCGGCAATCTAAGAAAATATTAACTTTGTCTACTGTAACTTCTTGCTGTCCATCAGAGTCAATGTACAACTTCAATGAAGCGGAGTCATGCCCTTTATAAACGTATTTGTAAAGATATTTTACCGATTGAATTGACGAACAATGTTCTACATGAATATGGGCTTGGTATTTTCGACTTAAATATCTACTATATGGTACAATCCAACGATTGTCTACCTCATGATTTCCGACTTTCATTGTAACACCATTATCTCGTCGTCTATAGAGCGGATAACCATTAACGTTTAAGTTTGTTTCACTTTGAAATTGTTTAGGGAATCCCTTTGTACATATACCATCCTTCATGCATGTGCTGGCTGAATTAAACGTACCGCAAGGGCCATGCACCATGCACTGTTTTATAATATCAAAGAGTAAAGGGTGCTCTTCTTTATTTGGAATTTCAGCAGATATTAAGGAGTCAACATCTTCTATTGAACGAAGTTTATCGACTTCTCGAAGTATTAGAAGATTATGTGCATGAGGTAAGCCCCTTTTCTAAAATTCGATAACAGTAACGTATGCAAGAACTACCCCCAATAAATGTTTTTTTAAAATATCATCGAGTAATGCTTTTAGCTTCAAATGAAATACTCTAGTGACTAAGTCGGGTCTATTTTCAATACTTTCATACGGTTTTAGTTGTGAGGTGATTTCAATCCATTTAGGATTGCAAGTAAATGTAAGAAAAATGTCTGGTTTGCCAAAGCGGGTTACTACACTCATAGCATCCAGATAATTTTGAAGCATATTTCTGGGACTTTCAATAAATGTTGATGGAAGAATAACAGGTATTCTACCAATCGCACCTCTTTGCTGAGCATCAGAATGAAGGAAATCCATTAAGCCCTTATAACTTTCAGCTCGAAGATCTTTTTGATGTGACCTGATGTAAGCAATTCTTGAGCCCTCCACTTTTACATAACTATCAAGAACGTACTGTTGAAATAATTTACTTGAAGATTGAATTATATTAAAATCGCATCTTATTGCTAAACGATAATAATAATACTGAAGTTGAGTAGTAACTGTCCGTACTGAAGTTGCATGGATCTGAACATGTGGCATACCCGGTTTCCACCCTGCATCTCCGCAGGGAAAAAGCAGCGAGTAACACATTGGATAAGAATGTGGGTTTAAAAACGATATTTTGCTAAGCGCCCCAGTTGATTTGTGATAAATTGAAAAATCAAATTTGCCAGGTGGTTCCCCGTCTTGCCCTAAGAAAACTGCTGCTACTTCGCATACTGTAGGTGAATTGTACCTCCCGGGATGGAAAACATTTTCGGTTGTAAATTGTATTTGCATATCAGAGGCGTCATGAGACATATCTTTACCGCATTTGAATAGTTGCGCATACGGATTGTAAGTGATAAGCATAGTTTGCAATTTGTCCATTATAAATCGGTAACAGTTGCTATTAGCTTTATGATTCATACGATATTGCAATGCAGTATCATATTCTAAAATAAAAAGGCCAGCGTAAGTGGGCGTGACATTTTCAGGTGACCGTTTAATTTAAAACAAAATGGTCCTCTACCCGGAATATTGACAAAGTTCACCTGCACTGAAGCAAACGCAAGAGCGTTGTTAAATTTACGAATATTCTCCAAATAGTTTTTTGTGATGTCATCATTGCGCTCAATAAGTTCTTTCAGCTCATTGCAGACAGAAATTTGTGGTAAACTCACCTTGCCCTTGTGGCAACAGATGGATGCAGTATTATCAGCTGCCTCGTCTGGATAAAGTTAAGCTGAGCAAAACTCACATATGTTCTCCATGCGTCCAACACTATTTGCTTCTATGTCATCGTCTTTAAGGAAGAGACGTGCATCGCAATACGTCTTCGGTAGCTTTTCTTGCCGCCTCCTTGCACTGACATTATCACTTAATCTCTGAAAATATGATGGCACCGAAACACTACTAAATTGGGGAGTGAATTGTTGCCTTTGTTCGGCCCGTTGTTTCTGCCTTTGGTTCCGCATACATTCCCTAGCTCGTTGCAAATAGATCTATCGTTGTTGCATATCTTGGTTTATTGGAAGGCAATTACGTTTTTTGCGATCAGCTGCCACTCCCATACACTTTTTTCGAGGCATTGTTATGCGTAATTATATTAAATTGAATCCTATAGTAGTAAAAATGCTCATTACGATCAACAAAATAACTTTTTGAAATTATAAAGCTACCGATTTTATGTAGACTTTATGAGATAAACGCAATATGTCAGTTTATCTAATGGAAACGTTTTTCTGAAGGGATATCCAATTAATTTTCGAAATAACAGGAGCTGTAAATGAAATGTTGAATTGAAAATCACCAAAAATACCATAATACCAAACACCAATATGCTTACCATACCAATAATACTCGTAATAAATGTATTGCTTAGCTGTTCTCATAAAAGGACACCCGACAGGGTAGCCAGAAACAATATGGGCTACAAATAAGATTGTAATGTGAAATTTACAAAAAATACCATAATACCAATATACATATGAATATACTTACCGTATCTACAATTTACGGGATAAATATATTTCTCAGCTTTTATTATAAGAGGAAAAAGTGAATGTTTTTAACTGGCAGCCTGCAACAATTTGTTATTATTGAAATTCCTATTATTTGGATTACAGTTATGTTTAAGCTGGAAGTCACAATAGCACAGTATTTTGGAGTTAAGTGTTATTATGGTGATACCGCAGATGGCGCGCTTTAACGGCTTCATTCATGTACGAATTGTGTGGTTTATATTGCAGAATAGAGTAAGAATTCGTGAATGATTTCATGAAATCATGAAAACTAAAAAAAATCGGCATAAATATTTAGCAGATCCCAGTACTAATCAAAAGTTTTGAAAAAAATGTTATTTGTAACTTTTTATTTCTATAGTTAAATATTTAAGTGTTTTCTGATATTATTTTAGACATAATAATCTATTTTGGGAAAATAGTGAATTTAAAATTTTTTATAAAGAAATAATGTTTTCTTGATGTTGTATTTAGTAGTAGAGATATATACTCGTATATAAATATATATAAGAACTAAGGAATACAAAAAGCATTTTATGTTAAATATTTAGATTTTGAATGCCATCTAAAGTGCACGATGACTCACACGTGAAAGATCGAATCCCAATACGATCACAATATGGTTTTCGGCTTTTATATTTGAATTTATGTAAGTATATTCACTACATTTAGAATGAAAAAAAATTTAATTTGATGTAAATTACTTGGAAAAAATTGTATTTATTTATTACTTCAATAGTAAATATATTACTGTAAGAAATTAATAAGAGATTACCTACTTTTTAACGGATAGACCTTTTAACAAATCGTAATTGTATAAAAAAAATGTTGTGCTCACTTTACGAACTCGTACCTAATTCTGTATACATTTTTGACCTCATAATTAATGAACAAAGGAAACCCCTATAGCGCGCCATCTACCGACTGACATCGGCAATTAGTATTGTAAGTGCTATTGTGACTGTAGGGTCGGTTTGTTTTTGTTTATTTGTTATTGACGTTTGGTTTTTCTTCTTTTTGCTCATGAATAAATCACAATAAGCAATTTTCAGAGTTGTATTCGCGAATTCAATTTCGCTGAAAATTCATACGCAATTTCACGTGATATTTTTTTATATGGTCAAATTGAAAATTGTATCGCGATTTCAGCTGAAATTGAGGATAATGACGAAATTCAGGCATCGTGGAAAACCCCTTTATGAATATTATACCTACCACAACTTTGATATTGTACCACATTTTCCAATTTTTGGCTATTCTACAATATTTATTTTATTTTTTTTAATTTCATTGACTACTGCAAATTATAAAATATATATCATATAATTATATAAGAAAATTGAGGTTATTGAAGCACAGTATTTTCCTAAGGGTGATTTTTTCAATGTTGTTCTAAATTATGTAACATTATTTTAAATTTTCCTTTTTTATTTATAAATTTACGGTCTTAATATTGAGCACTATACTATTTAATTCCTTATTATTATTTTCTCTCTTATTGTCGCGTCCCATGATTCAATAATAAAAGGATCATAATGAGATAATTATTGACAGCTGCGGTTTGACACTCTCTTACAAAACAAAAGGTTGCACTTACGAAGGACAGAGAAAGAGGAAGAATGAAATCCCATGGTGCGAAAATGATAGTAGAAAAGTACGCAAAGTCGGCAATTAGTAGTGAATTTCCTTTTGCGAATTCTAATGTATTTGCGGGAAAATTGGCATTTCAAACGAAATATTAAGAATTATACGTGCAAAGAAGCATCACGGTGCCGCGGCTAAGGGCGCGGTGCGAGAGAGAAAACTGTCAGTTTATCGAACCTTTAATTATTGAATTAAGTGTGCGCCCACCACTGTCGTATACTATGCGATGCTGCAGTCACAATAGTGCTTCAGTACAAAATGCCTTTAGTGTGGCTTAACAGTGGTAAATTAAAAACAAAAATAAAATTACAAATTTCTTTACTTCAGAGGCGTTATGATCATTAGTATTACCTAATAACCACTCAGGGGACCTCTGACATTTCAAATGACACCTCATTTTTGCAATATTAAAAAAAAATTCAACAAACTTTCGTACAAATTTCGAACATTTAAAAATTCTAAAAAATCAATCGACATTTTTAGCCATTTGAAACGTGTACTTTATTCTACTTGAACTCAATGGGCTACATAACTGCATACTCAGAATTTTAACGAAAATTTGTAGATTTTTTTCAAAATGCATAAATTTTTAAGGCAAGTTCACTCGATTGGTACATTTGTACAGATTTGTAAATTTTTATATTGGGCTATTGGTAAAAAAAGTGGGACAATTTTTTTTTTCATCCAAAAGATTGGTACAATACAGCGAAGTTCTATTGAAAAATTTAAATAAATCAATTTTCGTGATTGGGATAGTGACAAATGTTTTGGGTGTTCAAACAACTGGGATACGATTTACACCAAATTTTAGCAAATACCCAATCGTGTGACACTGCCTTTAAACTTGTATTTATACGTATGTTGGTAAAGAACGAACTATAAAAAACTAACCAAAATTAAATAATAACAAAAATAATATTTTAAAACTTGTCAAAATTTGGTGCGGCTATAATTTTTTCGACTACTGTACATAAGTTGGCTATGATTACTCGGCCGTGCTATCATAGTAGCACAATGCCACTCATATTTGACTTACAAACAAACTACGGGCAGGAATTTCAAGATTTCAGCCCTGTTTTTATGAAAAATTTTATTTTTATCAGTATTTTTCTTTTAATCAAAATATGTTGAAATAAAAGTGAAACTAAAAAAAATTTTGCAAGAACCGCCCGCCCAGCCAAAAAAAAAAAAAACTTGGCTACGGCCCTGCTCGCCAGTATATGTTGTGCTAGCGAGGTATTATTTTTTCCCCTTCTTATGTCCGCCTCGTTCTGATAAGCGAACGCCTAGGCCACAAAGCCTATACAAAAAACAAAATATTTAAACACAAGGGATCAGCACAAATAAAGGAATACTATTTTTCTTCAATTAGAAATATAAATATATTTCAGTAATTTGCACGAAAAAATGTGTATTAAAATGGATGACCTTTATACTGAAATAACAATATTAAATTAAATATTCTTTAAAGTAAAAGATGATTGTGAGTTTATAATTAAAAAAGGTTACAATTAAAAAAGGAAACATAACTGAGAAAGAATTAACAACTTTACTTAAAATTATTTCATTTCTACTCTCTGTTCCAACAACTTCGGCATAGGGATAAAGCGATACCATCGAAGTATCGATACCTATACTTAGAAGTAGCATCGAAAGAAAGTATCGATACCTACTAAGTATCGGGCTGAAAGTATCGATACCTACTTATATCGATATTTGTACATATATAAGAATTGTTTAAAAAAACGCTATCACATTTCCATGAATTTTTGTCAAAATAACTTATATGACGATCATTTTTGATTTTAGAAGAATGGTACTTAATCTTTTTAAGAAGAACTTTAAGTTTTAAAACATGTTTTACTAGGAGGGCCTCCCAAAAAACAAGGAAAATGTGCAAAGTCCGATAAGTTGTTTTGTAAAATCCCAACAGAATTTTGTTAACAGAATTTGCTTGTTTTTAATGTACGTATTTTATTTGTTATACATAATTATTTATTTTGTACAAAGAGAATAATTATAATTTATTTCATCGAAATTAACTAATTAATAAAAGTTATCTGTTAGGCGGCCGCTGTGGTGTAGTGGCAAGCACTGCGCCCTTTCACTCCGCAGCGCCTGGGTTCAAGCCCTGGTCAAAGCAGCATCGCAAAAAAAAATTTAGAAAAAAGTTTTTTTCTTAACACCGGTCGCCCCTCGGCAAGCAATGGCAAACCTCCGAGGGTATTTCTGCAATGAAAAACAGCTTTTCATAAAAATACAGTCGCCGTTCGGAGTCGGCGTAAAACTGTAGGACTCTCCACTTTGTGTGAAAACATCAAGGCGCAAGCCACAAATCGGAGGAGAAGCTCGGCCAAACACTAACATATGTGTAAGCGCCAATCTATTATTATTATTATTATTATTATTATTATTATCTATATTATAACACTGGTCAACAGCATTTTTGCAGAGTAACAATGGTATATTTCTGAAAGAAGTAATAATCTTGATAATTTTTGGAGGACAATGTTATAATGTAGTGGAGGCATTCATATGGCTAGCTCAGAGTGAAAAGTTGCTAAGTCCATTTGTAGAAATTTTACAGGATAGAAAAACAACATTTCAACACATTTTCTTCAAGTATTTTGCAAAAAGTTCCGTTGCAAATTAAAATATTTAGAATTTTTCCCGAGCTTATCAAATTTTCTGTGCCTCTTTTGGACTTAGTAAATTTGCCTTAAATTGAATATAAACGGGCAGAAATAAAACAAGCGCGTTAGGTAATCGTTTTGGAGACATTGCGTTCTTAATTTATCTTGCTTCCTATAGCGAAATATGAGTTTGCACAAAAAGTGGACTTAGATTAGATGATAATGGGTCTTTCTTTGTAGGACTTTCTTTTCGTTGGCAACTAAACTGCCAAAAATTTTTAACTATTCACAGTAATAATTGGATTAAAAAATAAAAGTTCGGGAATAAAATTGTCACTGAATCGGGTTTCGATACAAGTACTATCTTCCGATACCTACTCAGTACTCGGTTCAAAAGTATCGATACCAAAATTGCTACCAAGTACGACGAAAAGTATCGAGTTTGTACTTGTATTTACTAGTATCGTTTTGTCCCTACTTCGGCATTCACAGGAAGAAATTTTCCATCACTTAAAAATCGTTTTTCCTTTTGCTTTTAAATAAAGTACTTTATATATTTGAAGTGTACTTTTTTCAAATTTTTTTGAAAAAGTACAATAAATATCTTAGAAAATGTTGGCAACCCTAATGTACACCTCGTAAACTCTTTTTGCTAATTCATTTTCCTTATTCAACCAACTACTATGAAGTGCAGCTGATTTACCGCTATTTAAACTTGACAGCGTGGTTGTTGTTGTCAATTCTATACATCCATTTGTTTATTGTAAAGTTTCAGGCATTCCCTTCATAAATTATGTATTTGTCAATGTCATTGTGGCTTATTAACATTTCATTTTTAATATTTTTATTGAGCTTTGTACCACAATTGTTTATTAGGAAAAATTTAAAAAGCAACAAAGTCGAAGAGGTAGGAGTTATAGCAGCTCATCAGACTTCTTTTTTCTAGACTTCAGCAGGGATCGAACCTGCGTAATCGATGTGCAAAGTCAGAAGCGTTAACCACTGAGCCATGTACACCCCGTAAACTCTTGTTGCTAACTCATTTTCCTTATTCAACCAACTACTATCAAGTGCAGCTGATTTGTCGCTATTTAAACTTGACAGCGTGGTTGTTGTTGTCAGTTCTATACATCCATTTGCTTATTTGCTGTATTGTATAGTTTCAGGCATCCTCTTCCTAAACTATTTATTTGACAATGTCATTGTGGCTTATTAACATTTTATATTTAATATTTTTATTGAGCTTTGTACCACGATTTTTTATTAGGAAAAATTTATTGGATAGTGCTCATATGATACCTTAAATACAATAACAATGTTTTTGTTATCAACGAAGACCAGGGGCGGTACATTACAAAAATATTAAAGTAAAGCAAAATTTCAGCGTAACGATCTTGTTTTTAAAATCAAATCAAAATATAAATTCATTTGCTTAAACCTTAAGACTTTTGAAGGAGCGAAAAGACTTCGTCGTTTTTACTGTTTCCGCTTTTAAAAGCTCGCTTACGGGATTTGGATCAAGATGTAATAACTGGGTACGAGGTAAACAATAAAGCATGGATGAGGTCTTCCATTATATTAGAGCGAGTTGTTTTCCTCGTATTAAATTCTCGATATCTTTGTTCCGAGCCTCCAAAGCTTCCTCCGACATCATGCCTATTGGTTACGAGCAAGATTTTTTAATTTCAGCGCCATGAACTAATATCCTGTGCACGCTAGATGGCACAGGATACCACCCATAACGGTTGACATGGTGAATGGCTGTTTCTTTGCAGTACTTTTCAAATTTTGCCACGGACAATAGCTAACCCAATCGATATTCATTTCAGTATTGTGCCAAATCGACGGATAAGTTCTTCATCTATGCCAGTTGCTTCAGCAGCTAAAGTATGCTGTTCAAAAAACCGAGTAACCGTATTGCCATTGTTCGTTGTACCAGAGCCGTGTTTTGGTATGTCTACAGTTAGGTGCAGTAAATGTCTAACATTTCTTTGGATCTCACGTTTGTAATTTTCAAAAATTTCGTTTTTGTTCCTTGGAAGTAGCTCTCCACACTCTTAATTTAAGCCGGTACACAATATGTAAAATGCATTCCATAAATCGTATGTAAGCATGTAGCGTTGATAAGCCATATTGGTAGAATGACTCGTAACTCAGCTGTTTGAAAATTGTATCTAAATTATTCATAGTTTTAGGTGTTGCTTTGCAGATTGCACATGTTTGTACCGATGTATCGCATCATTGTTAATATCATTTCATGGCATATATAGATATTTTCGTTTCCCACTTTAACAACTGAGGGCTGCAGCGAAGAAATTTGCTCTTGCATTTGTAATACTTCAGTTCTGATAACTTCGGAAGTTTCTTTCTTAAAACAAAGCTTTATAGGGTGACTAAATCGCGTACAAGATGGTGCGTTGTTGTTCAAATAATTAGGTTGCCATTATTTGATCTCAACTGCAAAGGAGCCATGCAAACGACGTACAAACTGCTGTCAGTCAAGTCTTGATTGTCGCCTTCAAATCGTTGATTATAATTAGAATGATCAGAAGTTCCATGACAACCCCATTTCACTAAAATATTTAGACCTTGTCTCAGCTGATCTATGTTTTGCTCCAAAACGCTACTTGATACTTGCATTATTCTTTGAATCGTGTGATTAAGAAGTGATTAGGACTTTATTTGAGCTCTGTTATTTTCTCTGGATAGCATCATTTCTTGGCTAAAATGAGTATATTATACCCAGGGTAGATACTTGCATTCTTTTCTTTAGCGCCTTGTTACCCTAGGGTATTGGAATGCTTTGATAAATGCGCATCAACATATAAAGATAAAGATTCCTCAGGTGTATATTGATCGCATGGATCAGGGTAAGTGTGAATGGTTTTCTCTATTTCATTTGCCCTTTCAGGTGTGGATTCAGTAACTTCTTTTACCACATTTGCGACACCCTACTCTCATATAACGGCAGTTTTCAGAAATACGAAAAACTGCGATATTTTAGTAACTACTGAAGCTTATTCACTCATAATTGATATTGACAATGATTTTTAGACGAAAAATAAGAATATTATAAGTTTTTGGAAAATAGGCGCAGCCACGCCCACTTATGATTACATGTGTATATCTTGGTAACCGCTCCACTAATTTCTCCCAAACTTGGCACAAATGTAAGCCTTGGTACAATGTACCAACCGGCTGAAAATTTTTAAAAGCGGATAGTAACCACGTCCACATCCCATATAACGGTAATTTAGAGATTTACGAAATCTTCGATAAATCAGTAAATACTGAAGCTGATTTGTTCAAAATTGATGTTTGTAATAAGTCTTTAGCAAAAAATACGTTCATGATAAAATTTTGGAAAATAGACGTGGCACCGCTCACTTTTGACCACATATGTGTGTCTCGGTAACGGTTCGATCAATTTCTAACAAACTCGGTATGATTATTGTGATTGCCACATAACGCAAAATGTTGAAAATTATTGAAATCGGACTAGAATTACGCCACATAACAGTAACTTTCAGAAATGTTTGAAACCTCGATATTTCGAAATTTAAGGAAGCTAATTTACTCAAAATTGATACTAGCAACAATTCATTGAAAAGAAGTAACATTATTATGGCCTTTTGGAAAATGGGTGTGGTACTACCCACATATAAATATACATATAAGTTTATCTCTAACTGAATGTATGTCTAACTGAGTGTTCTTTCGAAGATGGTAAAACCAACCCTTCTTACCATGTTGTGGTAGTTTTCGGAAAGGTGAAACAACTGTATTTAATGCTTGCGCCGGGTATTTAATGTTCAGCTCCGCACGAACATGGATTTTTTTACTTGTTCATTGCAACTATAAGTTTCAGTTAAACATTATTTTTATAGCCGATCGCACTTGTGCACAAGAGTATTATAACTTTGTTCACATAACGGTTGCTTGTAAGACCCAAAACGAAACGAGATAGATATGTATAGACAAATGTATACATAAATGATCAGAATGAATAAAAAAATAGATTAAGCCATGTCTGTCTGTCCGTCCATCCGTGTACACGGTAATTTGAACAAAAACTGAGATATCTCAACGAAATTTGGTAAGTAGGTTGCTCTTGATGTAGGTTAGGGGAAAGTCGGACTGTAACCACGCCCACTTCGCATATACCGGCGTTTTCGAAAAATGCAAGAACTAAGATATTTCAGTAAATATTGTATTTAAATTGCTGGAAAATAGTATCTATGTGAAGTAGAATTTTTGTACAAAATAATATTGTTATGAAATTTTTGGAAAATAGGTGGGCCCCGCCCACTTATGATGAAATTCTATATCTCAGTAGCCGCTTCACCAATTATTACCAAACTCGGTACGCGCCTAGCCTAGGGTCTAGCTAAGAAATCTGTTCAAAATCTCTGAAATCAGGTAATAACCAGGCCCACCTACCGTATAATGGTAATTTACAGGAACACGAAAACTGCGATAAATCAGTAACTACTGAGACTTATTCACTTAAAATCGATGATTACAACAACCACTTAGCAGAAAATTATTATTATAAATTTTTGGATAATTGGTGTGGCGCCGCATAGGTGCACTTTTGCCTAATCTAGACGCTCAAAATTAATTACACACAGGAAAATGAATATATTTTTAATATTTTTATTGAGCTTTGTACCTCGATTGTTTATTAGGAAAAATTGAAAAACCAACAAAGTCTAAGCGGTAGAAGTTATAGCAGCTATTTCGGAGATCACCACATCTCCTCATCAGACTTCTTTTTTCTAGACTTCAGTAGGGATCGCACCTGCGTAATCGATGTGCAAAGTCAGAAGCGTTAACCACTGAGCTATGTACACTAGGGTTTCGCACCGTATTATAATATATAGTATTGTACTATTTTTCCGGTCGGCGTACTATATACTGTTGGAAAAAATTATAGTACGCAAAAATACTATTTTTCGTTTTTGTATAGGCTTTGTGGTTCTAATGTTCGCAAGTGCAAGTAAAACTAAATTTTCTTCACTTCATGCCCAACGTTTCGCTAAATTTCCTTAGCTTCTTCAGGGGCGGAATTCTTTATTAAAAACAACAACAAACAAAACCATGTAAACAATTAAAAATATGGTACACAAAAGTCATTTTCTATGTACATGCATATGACAAAGTAGTATTCAACCTTGAACAAGTTATATACATACATACAAAAAACTAACCAAAACTTACATATTTATGTATACGTGTATAAAACAAGAACTTAAGATTATACATCAGTACCAGTCGCTTTTGGTACACTTGTCATCATGGTTGCCACTCGCCAACATTTTTTTCTACCAAAATCTCTTAAGAAAAGTTACCAAATCTTCACTACCAAAATTTTCACTTCTTCACTGAGAAAAAAATATACTGAACTGCTATGTTTCATATCAAATTTGTATATACTTACAGCATAAATGTAATACTTCTATATTGGCAGTAAGCTAACTTCTCAATGTGTAAGCATTCCGTAATCAAAGCGAGACAGTCTAGTACCGTTTTTGTAAATTTTTTGTGTACTTGAGTGCCGTTTTTGTAAATGTGTTGTGTACATGTTTATTTACCCACCATGCAAAACATGAGAAATAGGCAACAATCGTCAATGGCAACAAATTGGCGACTCACCGATTTATTGCTGTGGTGACAAATCGGCAACATCACTTCATTCATGTCAATTTTGAATAAAAAAGTTCTCAAAAATTCCGAAACTTATGAATATGGCGTCAATAGTATTGGCCAAAAGCATCTAAATTATGCCCAAGGACAAGATTGATAAAATAGGAAGCCTCACAGCGAGAAAATGAATTAATTCCGATTGTAAGTTGCAATTTGGTATACAGAAAAATAAATGAAGTATTAAAAAGAATAAAATTATTCCAAATATCGCCTGAAGCGATAAGAAAAAGACTCATTCAGGCAATAAGAAAACGACTCGCCCAGGCGAGTTGCCTTCGGCGGACGTTTTAGAGCGACCGGTAATAGGAAATCGATTCGATGGCAATATTACCGGCAATAAATTTGTTTCCGAGGGCGACACGTTTTCTTATTGCCGGCAACACAAATTGTTTGGTGGGTATAAACGTATGTGTTCCTTTTCTTTCGTACGTGTTTATTGATATATCTGTACTGTAGTGTTTTCGGACGGTACTAGCTCTTACTGTCAATATAGGAGTATTACATATGACTTACAGCCCGTTTCCGTGACTTAACCCATTTGCGCGACACCAATTCAACCCACGTCTAAAAGTTTACTGTTACACTGGTCTACAAGGGTTTTGCGAATAAGACGGGACCTGGTGTTTCCGAACGGATTTTTCGTGCTGAACACGAATCTGGGGTCCAAAACTTCCCATCANAAATTTTTTGTGTACTTGAGTGCCGTTTTTGTAAATGTGTTGTGTACATGTTTATTTACCCACCATGCAAAACATGAGAAATAGGCAACAATCGTCAATGGCAACAAATTGGCGACTCACCGATTTATTGCTGTGGTGACAAATCGGCAACATCACTTCATTCATGTCAATTTTGAATAAAAAAGTTCTCAAAAATTCCGAAACTTATGAATATGGCGTCAATAGTATTGGCCAAAAGCATCTAAATTATGCCCAAGGACAAGATTGA
>NW_016157105.1:384310-402234 GCF_001687245.7 Rhagoletis zephyria
ATTCGTAATCAGCGACTTTTAATATAGTTAAAACCTTGGCATTATTAAAAAAAAAAAAATTTAAGATGACGGGTCGAATATGGTGGATATAAAAATTGGACTCCTAAACACAAATACACCCCCTGCTTTAAGGGTGCACGCGATCAATTCGGCATAGGGCTCATTCGAAAGGGCACGGTTTAGCCTTTAATTTCTGATATATGCAAAATTTGTACCACGTCAGGGTTCAGCTCTATAATTTTTCGAAAATGGCCAAAAACGCTGTTTTTAGGGGTTTCAACCCCTTTTTTCTCGAAAACGTGACGTGATGGGACATTTTTGACCCCGGATTCGTGTTCAGCACGAAAAATCCGTTCAGAAACACCAGGTCCCGTCTTATTCGCAGAAAAAAAGTTGAAATTTGTAGACCAGTGTTATTATTAAAACGAAACTGCTTCAATAAGTTTTCACCTACTGGTATTAATTTCACTTCAGATAGAGTAAAAGATAAATAGGTATTACTGGGGATACGAGATTTGGATACTTACAAATCGACTTTTCACATTAGAAGTGGCCCACATGAAAAGCTGCGATTTTTTCTTGAATTATTGCACTTTGCCTTAAAATATCCACTATTATAAAGTGGAAAAAGAGTAAATTAATCCAATCATTAACAGCGAGTATAAGGGTTTGTTATTTGATGGATTTATACAGCTATTTCGTTAGCTGTCGTTTTTTTAGTACAACGGGCACATTTTACAATTTGTTTTGGTTTTTTCTGTTCGAAAGGTTGAGAACAGCCGTACCACTTTTCGAAGTTTTGGACATCTATTTCCGACTTTCCGAGCATGCTTATAGACTAAAAATAATATGGATATGTCATGGGCGCGTGGCACTTCCGATACAAACTGAGTTTTTCATACTGCATATGAGGAGGAGTTTGCAGTAGAATACTAGAACTTGGTATGAAGATAGTATATGAAATCAATCCCACACTAAGTAGAAAAATGGCAGTTATTGGAAAAGGGGGCGTGGTCCTCCTTTATATACTGAAACTTATATAATGCATATTTCTGCAGGGATTTTTATATCATACAAGTGGAACTACCTTACAGAATATCTCTAGAGGTATTTGAGGAAGGATACGGAAATTATTTGTGGAGATTTATAGTAGTAATACTTTACTGTAATAGAAAAAAGTGAGTTAGTGGAAAAGTGAAGCTTTCTCGTAGTTGAAAATAGTCTTACAATTACGTATAACGATAAAATGTTCAAAATCTGGCCTCTGTGTGACACGATGATTCAGAGTTTTTGTCAAAAACGTCAGGTAGTTTCTGAAGTAATTTTCTAGAACTGTATATATGTATATTTATTTCTTAACATTTCGATTTTATTTTGCTACTAAAACTGGGTGATAGCAAGTTCTGAAGGTTATTACTAAGTCTTTGACGTATATTGTGGAAAAATCATTGGAAGCTCATCATCTTGTCAAATCGCTGTTATCAAAAATGTGAGGTGTTTATATTCGTAGCACCTTACAGTGCAAAATCTTTATATTTTCTGAACAAATAGCATCAAATGTTAACTTCTATTGCAAAAGTCGCTATAATACTTATTTATACACTTTCAAAAGTCTCCGTCTTCTGATTAACTTAGAAAACTGCAAGAAAACGTGGTAGTTTCGGTGCCTAGTGGAAGGCGAAAAGCAAAAAAGGAGATAGCTATGTAAAAGTTACTGTTTCAAAACTCGCTATATTAAATTTTTATATATAAAATTTGCAAAAACTACCATTTGTTTTTTAATGTTATAAGGCTCTTGTTTATCCAAATTTTCAGATAATAAAGAGAAATATACAATTTGGATGTCACTTGTTGTTGTAGACGTTTTTCTTTATATTATGGCTCACTATTATAAAATCACATAACGCTGTTTGCAAGTGGACTACTCATTTTTGCAATATTAAAAAAAAATTCAACAAACTTTCGTACAAATTTTGAACTTTGAAAAATTCTAAAAAATCAATCGACATTTTTAGCCATTTGAAACGTGTACTTTATTCTACTAGAATTCAATGGGCTACAAAACTGCATACTCAGAATTTTAACGAAAATTTGTAGATTTTTTTTAAATTGCATAAATTTTTAAGGCAAGTTCACTCGATTGGTACATTTGTACAGATTTGTAAATTTTTATATTGGGCTATTGGTAAAAAAAGTGGGACAATTTTTTTTTTCATTTAAAAGATTGGTACAATACAGCGATGTTCTATTGAAAAACTTCAATAAATCAATTTTCGTGATTGGGATAGTGAAAAATATTTTGGGTGTTCAAACAACTGGGATACGATTTACACCAAATTTTAGCAAATACCCAATCGTGAGACACTGCCTTTAAACTTGTATTTATACGGATGTTGGTAAAGAACGAACTATAAAAAACTAACCAAAATTAAATAACAACAAAAATAATATTTTAAAACTTGTCAAAATTTGGTGCGGCTATAATTTTTTCGACTACAGTACATAAGTTGGCTATGATTACTCGGCCGTGCTATCATAGTAGCACAATGCCACTCATATTTGACTTACAAACAAACTACGGGCAGGAATTTCAAGATTTCAGCCCTGTTTTTATGAAAAATTTTATTTTTATCAGTATTTTTCTTTTAATCAAAATATGTTGAAATAAAAGTGAAACTAAAAAAAAATTTGTCAGATCCCCCCCAAAAAAAATCCTGGCTGCGGTCTTGCTCGCTAGTAATGTTGTGCTAGCGAAGTATTGTTTTTTTCTCCTTCCTATGCCCGCCTCCTGTTCTGATAAGCGAACGCCTAGGCCACAAGGGATCAGCACAAATAAAGGAATACTATTTTTCTTCAATTAGAAATATTAATATATTTCAATAATTTGCACGAAAAAATGTGTATTAAAATGGATGACCTTTATACTGAAATAGCAATATTAAATTAAATATTCTTTAAAGTAAAAGATCATTGTGAGTTTATAATCAAAAAAGGTTACAATCAAAAAAGGAAACATAACTGAGAACGAATTAACATGTTTACCTAACGGACACCTCTATTAGACGGACACCTCCCTTGGGCGGACATTTTTTCCTATACCAAGTTTTAAGTATAAATTTCGGAACAAATTACTCTCTCTTAAGCGCACACTCTCTTGGCCGGACGCGGACAGTTATTTTGCATAAAATTTACACAAAAACTCTATTGGGCGGACGCGAACCTCTTATCAACGGACATTAAGATTTCTTTTCATAACAAATCAAACAAAAACCTCCGTTGAGCGGACGCGAACTCCTCATAGGCGGACTACTAAATGGAAAAAGGGGACTTCCCGCACAAAATGTGATTGTTATGCACACATTTAGTTCCGGTTGTTCAATGTCCGGTTATCACTACTTGCCGGTTAAACATCATTATCAACGTTTGTGACACCATGCTTATAACATGTGATCGATAAAGCAGTCGTTGTATTTAACCGGAACTTCTACCTCTGATTTGTGCAAACCAGACATTGAACAACCGGCCCTTAGTTTGGTTTGCGCAGTGGTTTAGGTTCGTTATTTGAATTGTCAGAAACCCTTGGAGACTGATAAAAACATGAAAACTATTGATGAAAAAGGTACTGACACTGAAAAAAATTAAAAATAAAACTTACGTCAATCGACAATTTCCCAGTTTTTTATGTAATGAATCTATGATTTTATGTAGTTTATGGACTAAAATGTAATATTTATTTTTATTTTGTTATTACTTAATATGTACTTACGCACATAAATGAAATGTGCACTTTTGAAAAAATACATGCACATTTTTGTTTGAACGATGTAATATCAATATCTTTTATTCAAATAAGAAATAGTGACTATTCAATTAATTAAAACATTAAAAAGTTCTAAAATAGGCTTCCCCTCCATTAAGCGGACACCTCTCTTGGGCGGACAAAAAATGACTGACGGTGAGTGTCCGCCCAAGGGAGGTTTCACTGTATTTCATTTTTACTCTCTGTTCCAACAACTTCGGCATAGGGATAGAGCGATACCATCGAAGTATCGATACCTATACTTGGAAGTAGCATCGAAAGAAAGTATCGATACCCACTAAGTATCGTGCTGAAAGTATCGATACCTACTTATATCTATATTTGTACATATATAAGAATTATTAAAACGCTATCACATATCCATGAATTTTTTTCAAAATAACTTATATGACGATCATTTTTGATTTTAGAAGAATGGTACTTAATCTTTTTAAGAAGAACTTTAAGTTTTAAAACATGTTGTACTAGGATGGCCTCCCGAAAAAACAAGCAAAATGTGCAAAGTCCGATAAGTTGTTTTGTAAAATCCCCACAGAATTTTGTTAACAGAATTTGCTTGTTTTTAGGTACGTATTTTATTTGTTATACATAATTATTTATTTTGTACAAAGAGAATAATTATAATTTACTTCATCGAAATTAACTAATTAATAAAAGTTATCTGTTAGGCGGCCGCTGTGGTGTAGTAGAAAGCACTGCGCGCTTTCACTCCGCAGCGCCTGGGTTCAAGCTCTGGTCAAAGCAACATCGCAAAAAAAATTTAGAAAAAAGGTTTTTTCTTAACAGCGGTCGCCCCTCGGCAAGCAATGGCAAACCTCCGAGTGCATTTCTGCAATGAAAAACAGCTTCTCATAAAAATACAGTCGCCGTTCGGAGTCGGCGTAAAACTGTAGGACCCTCCACTTTGTGTGACAACATCAAGGCGCACGCCACAAACCGGAGGAGAAGCGCGTCCCAACACTTACATATGTGTAAGCGCCAATCTATTATTATTATTATTAAGTCCGTCACTGCTGACAGTTGTATAACCCCACGTTTACACAAGACAAGACCAATGAGAATATGCACATAATTTACTCCAGACTATAAACTGTCTTCGTAAAGCCAGAGACAGTGATGAAGACATCAAGAGAAGNAAACATCAAGGCGCAAGCCACAAATCGGAGAAGAAGCTCGGCCAAACACTAACATAAATATGTGTAAGCGCCAATCTATTATTATTATTATTATTATTATTATTATTATTATTATTATTATTATTATTATTATTATTATTATTATTATTATTATTATTATTATTATTATTATTATTATTATTATTATTATTATCTGTATTATTAATCTGGTCACCAGCTTTTTGCAGAGTATCAATGGTATATTTCTGAAAGAAGTAATAATCTTGATAATTTTTGGAGGACAATGTTATGATGTAGTATCGATACCAAAACTGCTTGGTATCGGACGAAAAGTATCGAGTTTGTACTTGTATTTACTAGTATCGTTTTGTCCCTATTTCGGCATTCACAGGAAGAAATTTTCCATCATTTAAAAATCGTTTTTCCTTTTGCTTTTAAATAAAATACTATATATATTTGAAGTGTACTTTTTTTAAATTTTTTTTAAAAAGTACAATAAATATCTTAGAAAATGTTGGCAACCCTATTGTACACCTCGCAAACTCTTTTTGCTAATTCATTTTCCTTATTCAACCAACTACTATCAAGTGCAGCTGATTTGCCGCTATTTAAACTCGACAGCGTGGTTGTTGTTGTCAATTCTATACATCCATTTGCTTATTTGCTTTTTTGTATAGTTTCAGGCAGGCTCTTCCTAAACTATGTATTTGTCAATGTTATTGTGGCTTGTTAACATTTTATTTTTAATATTTTTATTGAGCTTTGTACCACGATTGTTTATTAGGAAAAATTGAAAAAGCAACAAAGTCTAAGCGGTAGAAGTTATCAGTTTCTAGCGGTAGAAGTTATAGCAGCTCATCAGACTTATTTTTTCTAGACTTCAGCAGGGATCGAACCTGCGTATTCGATGTTCAAAGTCAGAAGCGTTAACCACTGAGCTATGTACATCCCGTAAACTCTTGTTGCTAATTCATTTTCCTTATTCAACCAACTACTATCAAGTGCAGCTGATTTGCCGCTATTTAAACTCGACAGCGTGGTTGTTGTTGTCAATTCTATACATCCATTTGCTTATTTGCTTTTTTGTATAGTTTCAGGCAGGCTCTTCCTAAACTATGTATTTGTCAATGTTATTGTGGCTTGTTAACATTTTATTTTTAATATTTTTATTGAGCTTTGTACCACGATTGTTTATTAGGAAAAATTGAAAAAGCAACAAAGTCTAAGCGGTAGAAGTTATTAGTTTCTAGCGGTAGAAGTTATAGCAGCTCATCAGACTTCCTTTTTCTAGACTTCAGCAGGGATCGAACCTGCGTAATCGATGTGCAAAGTCAGAAGCGTTAACCACTGAGCTATGTACACCCCGTAAACTCTTGTTGCTAATTCATTTTCCTTATTCAACCAACTACTATCAAGTGCAGCTGATTTGCCGCTATTTAAACTTGAAAGCGTGGTTGTTGTTGTCAATTCTATACATCCATTATCTTATTTGCTTTATTGTATAGTTTCAGGCAGGCTTTTCCTAAACTGTGTATTTGACAATGTTATTGTGGCTTATTAACATTTTAGTTTTAATATTTATATTGAGCTTTGTACTACGATTGTTTATTAGGAAAAATTGATTGAATAGTGCTCATATGATACCTTAAATACAATAACAATATTTTTGTTATCAACGAAGACCAGGGGCGGTACATTACAAAAATATTAAAGTAAAGCAAAATTTCACCGTAACGAACTTGTTTTTAAAATCAAATCAAAATAGAAATTCATTTGCTTAAACCTTAAGACTTTTGAAGGAGCGAAAAGACTTCGTCGTTTGTACTGTTTCCGCTTTTAAAAGCTCGCTTACGGGATTTGGATCATGATGTAATAACTAGGTACGAGGTAAACAATAAAGCATGGTTGAGGTCTTCCATTGTATTAGAGCGAGTTGTTTTCCTCGTATTAAATTCTCGATATCTTTGTTACGACGCTCCAAGGCTTCCTCCGACATCATGCCTATTGGTTACGAGCAAGATTTTTTATTTCCATGAACTAATTCCTGTGCGCGCTAGATGGCACAGGATACCACCCATAACTGTTGGCATGGTGAATGGCTGTTTCTTTGCAGTACTTTTCAAATTTCTCATGGGCAATAGCTAACCCACTCGATATTCAATTCAGTATTGTGTCAAATCGACGGATAAGTTCTTCATCTATGCCAGTTGCTTCAGCAGCTAAAGTATGCTGTTCAAAAATCCTACTAACCGTATTGCCATTGTTCGTTTTACCAGAGTCGTGTTTTGGTATGTCTACAGTTAGGTGCAGTAAATGTCTAACATTTCTTTGGATCTCACGTTATTTTCGTTTCCCACTTTAACAACTGAGGGCTGCAGCGAAGAAATTTGCTCTTGCATTTGTAATACTTCAGTTCTGATAACTTCGGAAGTTTCTTTCTCAAAACAAAGCTTTATAGGGTGACTAAATCGCGTACAAGATGGTGCATTGTTGTTCCAAATAATAAGGTTGCCATTATTTGATCTCAACTGCAAAGGAGCCATGCAAACGACGTACAAACTGCTGTCAGTCAAGTCTTGATTGTGGCGTTCAAATCGTTGATTATAATTAGAATGATCAGAAAAGTTCCATGACAACCCCATTTCACTAAAATATTTAGACCTTGTCTCAGCTGATCTATGTTTTGCTCCAAAACACTACTTGATACTTGCATTATTCTTTGAATCGTGTTATTAAGAAGTGATTAGGACTTAATTTCAGCTCTGGTATCTAAAACAGTTATTCTCTCTGGATAGCAGCTCTTCTTGGCTAAAATGAGTATATTATACCCAGGGTAGATACTTGCATTCTTTTCTTTAACGCCTTGTTACCTAGTGTATTGGAATGCTTTGATAAATGCGCATCAACATATAAAGATAAAGATTCCTCAGGTGTATATTGATCGCATGGATCAGGGTAAGTGTGAATGGTTTTCTCTATTTCATTTGCCCTTTCAGGTGTGGATTCAGTAACTTCTTTTACCACATTTGCGACACCCTACTCTCATATAACGGCAGTTTTCAGAAATACGAAAAACTGCGATATTTTAGTAACTACTGAAGCTTATTCACTCATAATTGATATTGACAATGATTTTTAGACGAAAAATAAGAATATTATAAGTTTTTGGAAAATAGGCGCAGCCACGCCCACTTATGATTACATATGTATATCTTGGTAACCGCTCCACTAATTTCTCCCAAACTTGGCACAAATGTAAGCCTTGGTACAATGTACCAACCGGCTGAAAATTTTTAAAAGCGGATAGTAACCACGTCCACATCCCATATAACGGTAATTTAGAGATTTACGAAATCTTCGATAAATCAGTAAATACTGAAGCTGATTTGTTCAAAATTGATGTTTGTAATAAGTCTTTAGCAAAAAATACGTTCATGATAAAATTTTGGAAAATAGACGTGGCACCGCTCACTTTTGACCACATATGTGTGTCTCGGTAACGGTTCGATCAATTTCTAACAAACTCGGTATGATTATTGTGATTGCCACATAACGCAAAATGTTGAAAATTATTGAAATCGGACTAGAATTACGCCCCATAACAGTAAATTTCAGAAATGTTTGAAACCTCGATATTTCGAAATTTAAGGAAGCTAATTTACTCAAAATTGATACTAGCAACAATTCCTTGAAAAGAAGTAACATTATTATGGCCTTTNTACTACGGTGACCATATTAAACAACGTAAAATAAAGGAAATTTGTTTTCAAAATGATTTGGGAATACGTACATACAACTTGTATGATAAAAGTACCTTACCCATATCGTAATTTAAATCAAGTATTTACCAGTTAATTATATTATTTAATTGTCCAATTTCCAATGCTCTAGCGAAAAATGAAGCCAAATCCTTTTCAAGGACTTCGACGAAGCCAGCACACAGTGGTTCAAAATTGGAATTTAATGTTTATAATCCACTGGAGTCCTCATTTTTCAACCAATTTTTACTAAAAAGCAAAAACAAGATTTATTTTGGGGAACATTTTTTTATAACATTTCAAAATTTTTGTTTGTGTATTTTGTTTTTTTTTTTGTTTTGAGAGAACCATACAATTGTTTTCAACTAGTTTTTGTTACGAAACATTTATTAACTCGAGCAGGAGAATACATTTTCTTCAAAATTGCTACTTTTTCTGCAGTTTGCACAAAAAATTTAATATGATCAAATAAAAATTCAGAAATCAGGCTCAACTGGTCTCTTGCAAATATTGTAAGGTTTCATAAAAAAAAAAAAATATTAATCAAATGAAGTGAAAAATGAAGGCTCAAATGAATTATTAAATGCCAGTTTGGAACCACTGTGTGCCAGCAGGGGGTTTATTGTTCTCTTTCAGTGAAACTGGAAAATCAGCGTGCAACACGATCCTGAGCACAACTTTCCCTGTGCTTTATAGATTGTACAAAGATAACCGATTAAATAGAAACCCTTAAGTTGGACGCGAAACAAACTGGGGAAGGTTTTCATTATATTTTATAAGGAACATTTTCATTTTTCATATTCTGCGTTTAAAAGTTTACCTCTGAAAAATGCAGAGCCGGTTTAAAGGACAGTTTAAGAAATAAAGGACAAAAGGCGTCGTTTATTTTGAAAAAAATTATAAAGGACAGGGTGCTAAAATAAAGGACTGCCCTGTAAAATAAAGGACGGATGGTCACCGTACATATAACGGTAATTTAGAGATATACGAAATCTTCGATAAATCAGTAAATACTGAAGCAAATTTGTTCAAGATTGATGTTTGTAATAATTCTTTAGCAAAATATACGTTCATGATAAAATTTTGGAAAATAGGCATGGCACCGCCCACTTTTGCCACATATGTGTGTCTCGGTAACGGTTCGATCAATTTCTACCAAACTCGGTATGATTATTGTGATTGCCACATAACGCAAAATGTTGAAAATTATTGAAATCGGACTAGAATTACGCCCCCTTTTCACATAACAGTAAATTTCAGAAATGTTTGAAACCTCGATATTTCGAAATTTAAGGAAGCTAATTTACTCAAAATTGATACTAGCAACAATTCCTTGAAAAGAAGTAACATTATTATGGCCTTTTGGAAAATGGGCGTGGTACTACCGACATATAAATATATATATAAGTTTATCTCTAACTGAATGTATGTCTAACTGAATGTTCTTTCGAAGATGGTAAAACCAACCCTTCTTACCATGTTGTGGTAGTTTTCGGAAAGGTGAAACAACTGTAGTTAATGCTTGCGCCGGACATGGATTTTTTTACTCGTTCATTGCAACTATAAGTTTAAGTTAAACATTATTTTTATAGCCGATCGCACTTGTGCACAAGAGTATTATAACTTTGTTCACATAACGGTTGCTTGTAACATCCAAAATGAAACGAGATAGATATGTATAGACAAATGTATACATAAATGATCAGTATGAATAAAAAAATAGATTAAGCCATGTCTGTCTGTCCGTCCATCCGTGTACACGGTAATTTGAACAAAAACTGAGATATCTCAACGAAATTTGGTAAGTAGGTTGCTCTTGATGTAGGTTAGGGGAAAATCGGACTGTAACCACGCCCACTTCGCATATACCGGCGTTTTCGAAAAATGCAAGAACTACGATATTTCAGTAAATATTGGATTTAAATTGCTGGAAAATAGTATCTATGTGAAGTAGAATTTTTGTACAAAATAATATTGTTATGAAATTTTTGGAAAATAGGTGGGCCCCGCCCACTTATGATGAAATTCTATATCTCAGTAGCAGCTTCACCAATTATTACCAAACTCTGTACGCGCCTAGCCTAGGGTCTAGCTAAGAAATCTGTTCAAAATCTCTGAAATCAGGTAATAACCAGGCCCACCTACCGTATAATGGTAATTTACAGGAACACGAAAACTGCGATAAATCAGTAACTACTGAGACTTATTCACTTAAAATCGATGATTACAACAACCACTTAGCAGAAAATTATTATTATAAATTTTTGGATAATTGGTGTGGCGCCGCATAGGTGCACTTTTGCCTAATCTAGACGCTCAAAATTAATTACACACAGGAAAATGAATATATTTTTAATATTTTTATTGAGCTTTGTACCTCGATTGTTTATTAGGAAAACTTGAAAAACCAACAAAGTGTAAGCGGTAGAAGTTATAGCAGCTATTTCGGAGATCACCACATCTCCTCATCAGACTTCTTTTTTCTAGACTTCAGTAGGGATCGCACCTGCGGAATCGATGTGCAAAGTCAGAAGCGTTAACCACTGAGCTATGTACACCCCGTAAACTCTTGTTGCTAATTCATTTTCCTTATTCAACCAACTACTATCAAGTGCAGCTGATTTGCCGCTATTTAAACTTGACAGTGTGGTTGTTGTTGTCAATTCTATTCATGCATTTCTTATTTGCTTTATTGTATAGTTTCAGGCAGGTTCTTCCTAACATATGTATTTGACAATGTCATTGTGGCTTATTAACATTTTATTTTTAATATTTTTACTGAGCTTTGCAACGATTGTTTATTAGAAAAAATTGAAAAAGCAACAAATTCTAAGCGGTAGAAGTTATAGCAGCTATTTCGGAGATCACCACATCTCCTCATTAGACTTCTTTTTTCTAGACTTCAGCAGAGATCGAACCTGCGTAATCGATGTGCAAAGTCAGAAGCGTTAACCACTGAGCTATTTACACCCCATAAACTCTTGTTGCTAATTCATTTTCCTTATTCAACCAACTACTTTAAGTGCAGCTGATTTGCCGCTATTTAAACTTGAAAGCGTGGTTGTTGTGTCAATTCTATACATCCATTTGCTTATTTGCTTTATTGTATAGTTTCAGGCAGACTTTTCCTAAACTATGTATTTGACAATGTTATTGTGGCTTATTAACATTTTAGTTTTAATATTTTTATTGAGCTTTGTACCACTATTGTTTATTAGAAAAAATTTATTGAATAGTGCTCACATGATACCTTAAATACAATAACAATATTTTTTTTTATCAACGAATACCAGGGGTGGTACATTACAAAAATAGTAAAGTAAAGCAAAATTTCACCGTAACGAACTTGTGTTTAAAATCAAATCAAAATATAAATTCATTTGCTTAAACTTTAAGACTTTTGAGGGAGCGGAAAGACTTCGTCGTTTGTACTGTTTGCGCTTTTAAAAGCTCGCTTATGGGATTTGGATCAAGATGTAATAACTGGGTACGAGGTAAACAATAAAGCATGGATGAGGTCTTCCATTGTATTAGAGCGAGTTGTTTTACTCGTATTAAATTCTCGATATCTTTGTTCCGAGCCTCCACAGCTTCCTCCGACAACTAATTCCTGTGCACGCTAGATGGCTCAGGACACCACCCATGACGGTTGACATGGTGAATGGCTGTTTCTTTGCAGTACTTTTCAAATTTCTCATGGGCAATAGCTAACCCACTCGATATTCAATTCAGTATTGTGCCAAATCGACGGATAAGTTCTTCATCTATGCCAGTTGCTTCAGCAGCTAAAGTATGCTGTTCAAAAATCCTACTAACCGTATTGCCATTGTTCGTTTTACCAGAGTCGTGTTTTGGTATGCCTACAGTTAGGTGCAGTAAATGTCTAACATTTCTTTGGATCTCACGTTATTTTCGTTTCCCACTTTAACAACTGAGGGCTGAGGAAATTTGCTCTTGCATTTGTAATACTTCAGTTCTGATAACTTTGGAAGTTTCTTTCTCAAAACAAAACTTTATAAGGCGACTAAATCGCGTACAAGATGGTGCGTTGTTGTTCCAAATAATAAGGTTGCCATTATTTGATCTCAACTGCAAAGGAGCAATGCAAACGACGTATAAACTGCTGTCAGTCGAGTCTTGATTGTCGCCTTCAAATCGTTGATTATAATTAGAATGATCAGAAGTTCCATGACAACCCCATTTCACTAAAATATTTAGACCTTGTCTCAGCTGATCTATGTTTTGCTCCAAAACGCTACTTGATACTTGCATTATTCTTTGAATCGTGTGATTAAGAAGTGATTAGGACTTAATTTCAGTTCTGGTATCTGAAACAGTTATTCCCTCTGGATAGCATCTTTTCTTGGCTAAAATAAGTATATTATACCCAAGGTAGATACTTGCATTATTTTCTTTAGCGCCTTGTTACACTAGTGTATTGGAATGCTTTGATAAATGCGCATCAACATATAAAGATAAAGATTCCTCAGGTGTATATTGATCGCATGAATCAGGGTAAGTGTGAATGGTTTTCTCTATTTCATTTTCCCTTTCAGGTGTGGATTCAATAACTTCTCTTTCCACATTTGCGACATCACGAAGTCCAGAAGCATGCAAGCTCATTCGTGCAGCGTATGCAAGCTCTGCATAAGAGCAATTCTTTATTAAATGTGCCACTCTCTTTCTTTTTAATGAATCGCTGAGATCATTAAAGCTTTTTTCAGGTCTGCCTGGATGTGTCAAAAGAGTCCGCTCTGGGAAATCTATATTTTGTTCAAGCCATGAAGCAAACTTGACAATGAACTTCTCGTTTGTCCTATTTACTTGAACCCATCTCATACGAAGCTTTGCTAAACAAAATTTTACTTTACTGCAAGAATCACTATACACTTCTACGTCTATATTTTCTTCCTCTTGGAAACCTAAGATAGTACACACGTAGTCATACAACTCCCTTCTCGTTATCGGCATTGTTTCGAAGAGAGGCACCTAGGGGCAGAAAAATTCGATTGGAATACATATATGCAATAAAGATAACATATTGTAAAAACTAAAAAATTATTATAGTTCAGCGGGTTCAAATTTTTGGCAACGTTTTCTTTTCACATTCTCATTTTTTTACGCAGAAATAATAAAACACATATACACACTAACAATTAAAAAAAAAAACCAACAACTTTCGAACACTTCTAAAAAAATATACTTACCGGTAAATTTCAAATAATACAAAAAATATTTGGGCATTTTCCTTCAATACGCGATTTTTCAGGTTTAAACGACACGTTCATAGACTTCTGCTCCTGGCACTTCTAAACTATGCATAAAAAACGAGCGGATTACGCAGTGAAAAATAGTAATTAAAAGAAATGATAATTACCGCTATATATTGTGGGCATTACATGTACTAATTTCCCTAAAATATTGCAAAAATGAATGTAAAAAATTTTAATTTTGCGCGTCTAGATTAAACAAAAGTGCCAGTGTACGCCGCCCTTATGACCACAAATGTGTATCTCGGTAACTGATTTATCAATTTCAACCAAACTTGGTGCACTTAATAACCTTGGAAAAGCGATTCGTTGGAAATTATAAAAAATCGGACAAAAATTACACCCGTTTCCCGTATAACGGTAAACTGAGGATGTTAATTTACCCCAAATTAATACTTACAACCATATCTTATCAATAAATATGAGTGTTATAGACTTTTAAAAATCGGGTGTGGCACCGCCCACTTTATTACTAGATACAAAGGTTTAATTCGGTAAACGCATTTTCGACTTCTACCAAACTTGGTTCAATTATTTCATTAAGTCTAACCCCAGCATTAGAGTGTCGGAAGTTTAATGCCGCCACCCCGTAGGATTGTTCTATACCAGTGATTCCCAAAGTGGTACAGGTGGACCCCTAGGGGTTCACGGGAGACTCGCACGGGGTCTATGTTGGCGTGAAAAAAATATGGGGGTCCACGAGTTGTAAGTGGGGGTCCACGAAAATTTATCTGGTTTCGATAGTAAAGAACCAAAATGGTTGCTTGATAGCCTCATTATTTAACGATCATTTTTTTGAGTGGTCTATATTGCTCTTGACGCACTGCTGCACTTACCATAACTTTGTGTCTTCATACTTGGGGAATCCTTAAAGACCACCTGCAGACTAAAAGTAAACAGATGTTGGTATAACACCAAGTGGGGTGAGGCGGAAATTGCTGGCAGCAGAGATTTGAGCACTTCCAATGCTACAGGATACCTCTGTTGAAGAGATTCATATAACGTTGGGTTCCCTGAGGCGTTTTAATTCCAGCACTGAGCCTGGACTCACACATTTTCGAATCTTTGCTGATGGCTCCAAAACTGGCTGTGGGCCAGGAACTGGGATCTTTTTCGTAGTTAGTGAGGATAAGCTTCACTTTTCTCTTGGGGAATATGTTTCGGTATTCCAGGCTGAGGTATTTGCAATCCTCCAAGCCATGGACTATGTGATGGAAAATAGGTGGAAGGGAAGGAGTTTACGTGTCTGGAGTGACAGCCAAGCTGCACTCAAGACATTGACCAGCCCTCTATCTAAGTTCTTCCAAACAAGTTCGGCAATGCAAGTCTCAAATAAATTATGTTGGTACACATAACGAGTTTGCTTCACTCTGGGTGCCAGGTTACTCAGGAGTACCTGGTAATGAGACATCTGGCCATTTGGCCACAGTTGGCTTAGACCAGGTATTCGTCGCAACCATAACTGGTTGCACTCCCCACTTCGGCCATCGAAGCCAATCTCAGAAGTTCTATCTAGTTGTTTTGCTCTAATTGAGCAGATGGGACTGAAGGCAATTTCTATAACTGCTGACTGGTCACTTCAGGTGGCACAAGCACCTGACTGTGATAAACGTAAATGACAACTCCATTTGCCCATCCTGCCTCGAAGAGGATAAGACGGTGGAGCACTTTTCGTGCTTCTTGCTTGTTTAGTTGTTTGTCATCCATGTTTCTGGATTCGGTCTTTTCTGTATTGTCAGTTTATGAATTTAAAGTTTAGCGTAAAAAGTTTTGCGGTTTTATTGTTTTAAGTTTTGTGTGTTTAAAAATGTGTGATAAATATTTTTCGCACCACTTTAAAACTCTCAGCGTCAAAATAAAAACCATTTTACAAATACGCCACATGAAAATTCATTAGTGATCCGAACATATGAGGAGTTTATGGTGAAGGGAATGTAAATAATGCCAGCGCTCGGAGTGCTCTTAAAGATGTAACTCTTCAGAGCGAGAGAGTTCTTTGATGGCTTCACGAGCTCTTTTTTTTAACTTGCAAGTGTGTAATAACATTATTTTAGTAGATAGAACACAAGAACATATTTTATCATTATTTTTGCCACTCCGGGTTTAGTTTTGGAACTCACCCGCGAAGCAAATTTATATCGTTAGATCTAATCTTCATATCTTTTGACGGGCTTTGGGAATATGTTAGAAATTTAGCAGCAGGGGTCCACCGAAACCAGTAAAGTTTTGAAAGGAGTCTACGAGACCAAGAAAGAAAGTCTAAGTTCGGGCGGAGCCGAACATTAAATACCCGGCGCAAGTATTAAATATATGTTTTCACCTTTCCGAAAGCTACCGCTTCATGATAAGCGGGTGTATAAATTTGAAGTAAACTAGCATCCTTAAATTTCGAAATTTGAAATTTAAAGCATTTCTGAAATTTACCGTTATATGAAAAGCAGCCGTAATTTTAGTCCGATTTCAACAATTTGCAACAGTTTGCTTTTATGTGGCATACACAATAACCATACCGAGTTTGGTACAAATTGCTAGAACGGTTAACGAGATACATATATGTGATCATAAATGGGCGGTGCCACGCCCGTTTTCCAAAATTTTATCATAAATGTATTTTCTGATAAAGAGTTGTTGCAACCATCAATTTTGAATAAATTAGCTTTAATANCAGTTTGCTTTTATGTGGCATACACAATAACCATACCGAGTTTGGTACAAATTGCTAGAACGGTTAACGAGATACATATATGTGATCATAAATGGGCGGTGCCACGCCCGTTTTCCAAAATTTTATCATAAATGTATTTTCTGATAAAGAGTTGTTGCAACCATCAATTTTGAATAAATTAGCTTTAATATTTCCTGATTTATCGAGGATTTCGTATTTCTAGAAATTACCGTTATATGGGAGGTAGGCGTGGTTATTGTCCGATTTTAAAAATTTTTGGCCATTTGGTATGCTGTACCAGGTTCAACAACTGTGCCAACTGTTTGGAAGAAATTGGTGCAGCGGTTACCAAGATATACACATGTAACTATAAGTGGGCGTGGCTACGCCCATTTTTCAAAATTTTTTAATATTCTTATTTCTCGTCTAAAAGTTATTCTAAATGTCAGTTTTGAGTGAATTATCTTCAGTAGTTACTAAAATATCGCAGTTTTCGTATTTCTGAAAATTACCGTTATATGGGAGGTAGGCGTGGTTATTGTCCGATTTCGCCCATTTTCAATACCATCCGTCCTACACCCAAAGTACCAAGTTTCGTTAACATATCTTAATTTTTACTCGAGTTATCGTGTGCACAGACGGACGGACGGACGGACGGAACAACCGTTATGTGCGCTCGGGTATAAAAATAAGTTTGGGAACCTCTGTTCTATACCGAAAACAATAAACCCCAATTTTTTTTTTGCTCAAAGCGCTCAAAGGTTTTCATGTATTTTATATGGGGAAAAATAACTTTTCGTAGAAATATTGTATGTTATGAGGGTGCTTGCGGGGTAGGACGAGGTGGCTTCCAGGCATGGTGGCAGGCCCAGACTAGCTCGCCGGATGGGGGGGTCATTTCCACTCGCCATACCTGACCCTACATATACAAAATTGTTGTCATGCCTGATTGAGAAGCAACAAAAAAAATAGAAGAAATAGAACTGAGTAGTACTGCAAGAATGCTAAAAGAAAAGGCCTGTCCCGTCAGGTGGAGTCATCCCACCCCCTCTGCGCGTTTCGCATACGCAGCCATGGGCGTTGCGCTGACTCCAAACATTGCAACGCCCCCTTTGCCTGAACTAGTACGTCTGTGTATTTGTAACCTAGTGCCGTCCCGGTCCCGTCATCCGTCTACGCCCTCACGTCCCCTCTTAAGCCCCAGAGTAACACCCACACCAAATATTGGTTCCTCACCACATCATTTTAAATAACCAAGCCGTCAACCTTTTTTTT